>NW_024412377.1:53579914-53670962 GCF_014898765.1 Herpailurus yagouaroundi
AGAAAAGAAAAGAAAAGAAAAGAAAAGAAAAGAAAAGAAAAGAAAAGGAAGATGTGGTAAGAAAAAATACTAAATAATTTAAGTTAATGTGAGTAATTCATCTGATTCAAAGTTTGATACTACAATAAGTGTTATTATGATAAATTTTATTCTCGTATAGATAAAGCCTAACTCTACTCAGAGATGGGGGCTGATAAGTTCCAGGAGTTAAGCTTTTTTCTGGTCTGAGTTCATTTAATGCGACATTTAACTTTGGATATAGAGATAACCAATATGAGACATGGGAAAAAGAAAGGGAATGAGAAGCTGGCAAATAAGAGTATTAATAGTCCATCTACAGATGACTACTATATCTACCACTGATCTAAGCACTACACATATATTTAGACATTTAATAAGACAAAATCCTGTAAGATTTGGATTCTCATATCCCATTTTTCATGTGTAAATACTAAGACATCGATGATTTTCTGAGGTTTATAGAGTAGAATACAATGATGGGGGGGTGGGCCGGGGGGGGGGGGGTGGGTATTGGACTCAGTGGCAGAATTTAAGCTCACAGGTGTAGGACTCCAAACAAATATTTGAAATACAGGGTTTTCCAAGTTTTATACATTTCCATACTTCTATTACAATAGTACTAAACCCAAATGTGACTTTGACTATTCCTTTACTTACATAAGTGATTTTCATTTTATATCAGTCCTATAAATAAATTTTTTCCTATTGATAGAAAATACACTGACAACAAAATAAACAAAATATTATTACTCGATTCTATGTAGACACTATTGGTTACCTGATGCTGAAGATCATGAATTATAAGGATCACTCTAAAAAATAAAAATTATCTCATGTTCAAGGGAGTTAAAGAAATGATCACAGACTAATCCTTTCCCTGAGGATAAATTTGGTTGAGGAAGAATTGAACAGAGAGTAACTTCCCCATCTTTAAAGTCATTTGATGCCAATTTCATAAGCTACTTAATACTATTTTATATGGTCAAAGTTGAGCCATCCCATACTCTGAGTACTACTAGATGGTCCTTGAGCTCTGGGCCAACTTTCACTATCCATCACACCATTTCTGGGTAGTGTTACATTGAGGTTGAGACTCAAGACCTGGTTCAATCCTTGTCTGCCAATTATTAGCTGGGTAAGCTTGCACATGTAATTAATTTAAGCCATAGTTTCCTAAAAATAATAACTAAAGATAATAAAAAGATGGACTCTTGATAGCATTATTGGGAAGTTTAAATGAGTAATAACAGATGAAATTTCGTACAGCATTTAGCACACAGTAACTGCCCAATAAATATTGCCATGATAATAATTTTTATTATTATTTGCAAATAGTAGGAAAAGAGGGAGGAAGCACCAACTTTTTAAAATGTATGCTCCTCTTCATCTGCAAATTAAGCTATAAAAGGACAAGTAAGGACATGTTTTTGTTGAAGATTTTAAATATGATTTCCATCAGAAAGGTCACTATATGTAAATGGATTATTTGTAGGACTATTTAAAAACTGCACGCTGCATTTTTGGTGTAATTTGGCCTCAAATCAGTTTCAGTGATAATTGGTGTTATTTGATCATCTCAGCATAGACCTTTTCTTTCCACCCTCTGGGCACCTTCTCTGCCATCTTTATCAGAATGGCACATCACTTAGCTTGGTCATCATGAAGACATGGCTGAAAATTTGTCAGTCACATATCTTAAAATTATTTCCAATTCTTGAGACCTACTCAGCAAACTGGAAGAAGGGATTCTTTTTGATGAACCTCACCAATCTCAAAAAAATGGATTGTTTTCTCATTAATAGAACTATATGTAAGAAGAACATGATATAAAAAAAATGGTTTCCTTACTAGGTATGATTCAAACTATAACCATTCAAATGGCTCTTGACTTGAAAAAAATTAAAAAAAAAAAAGAAAGAAAGAAAAAGTGGTGGTTGGGTGGCTCAGTTGGTTAAGCGTCTGACTTCGGCTCAAGTCATAATCTCACCATTGTGGGTTCAAGCCCCACATCGTGCTCTGTGCTGACAGCTAAAAGCCTGGAACCTGTTTGGGATTCTGTGTCTCCTTCTCTCTCTGCCCCTCCCCACCTCGTGCTCTGTCTCTCTCTCTCTTTCTATCTCTCAAAAATAAAAAAAACATTAAAAAAATTTTTAGGGGCACCTGGGTGGCTCAGTCGGTTAAGCGGCCAACTTAGGCTCAGGTCATGATCTCGTGGTCTGTGAGTTCGAGCCCCGCACCAAGCTCTGTGCTGACAGCTCAGAGCCTGGAGCCTGTTTCAGATTCTGTGTCTCCCTCTCTCTAACCTTCCCCTGTTCATGGTCTGTCTCTCTCTGTCTCAAAATAAATAAATGTTAAAAAAATTTTTTAAATGTTTTTAAACAAATGACTCTTTACTATTCCAAACTACACATCCTAAATATCTGTCTGCCATATTCTCTGCTCTAGTCATAGGAATGAATACCATATTGGGGGAGCTTAAAAATACATAGTACATACCATATCAAGGCATTAATTTTAAAAAATGGTGATATAAGGAATGGTTTGCACCATTTCACTCAGTGATATAATAGCTAACATTAAATAATTACAGTGTGCTTGGGTTCAGTTCTAAGCTATATTATATGTATTAACTCATGTCATCCTGTTAGCACATATATGCAGTAGATAATATAATTATCCCCATGTTACAGATGATGAAACTGAGATACAGAAATCAAAAAACCAGTCAAAGTCACATAGCTGCTAAGTGGTGGCATAGGGTTAAAACTCAGTCTAGTTTCAGTGTCTATGCTCCTAAGGATCTCATTCATAATCTTACATGAGGGTAGTAATAACAACTTTTACGTTTTCCTACATAAAAATGTATGTAGGGGCGCCTGGGTGGCGCAGTCGGTTAAGCGCCCGACTTCAGCCAGGTCACGATCTCGCGGTCCGTGAGTTCGAGCCCCGCGTCGGGCTCTGGGCTGATGGCTCGGAGCCTGGAGCCTGTTTCCGATTCTGTGTCTCCCTCTCTCTCTGCCCCTCCCCCGTTCATGCTCTGTCTCTCTCTGTCGCAAAAATAAATAAATGTTGAAAAAAAAAATTTAAAAAAAAAAAAAAAAAAGAAAAATGTATGTATATTTATATCAATTTTTACAAAGAGCCTTGTTATTTTTGTTTTGTTAATTGCCTAAGTCATAAATGTTACAATGGATGGAAAGCAAGAAAAAATGGAAACAGTTCTTTCTGAAATGTGTTCTCAAGTCCTACCTACTGCAGACCTCACAAAATATTGACCCTAGCCTGCTTTCATCTAGAAGACAGCAAATCTCTTCTAGATTCATGCACCTTAAAGTAACCTCAATTAATTCTATTTCCAAGTCAAGTACCTTCTCTGAAGTCCACTTAGATTTCTTCCAAAATTGAAATCCATTCACATTTCCTCACAGGAGAGTCTCTGTGCCTTCTTTTTGTCTGTCCTAATGACTAACACCAGCCTGAAATAACCATCCTTCCTGATACTCGGCAGTGGTAGAATATGGGCTCTAGAACCAAACTACCAAGTGTCATCACACCGAGGTCAGCCTTTTTTTTTAAATTTGTAATCACATGTAAACTGAGATGTATCAGTTCATCGGTTGTCAGTAAATATGCCACAAAGGTGCCAAGGAAATGGTATAATTCTTGGGGATGATCATAGCACTTTTTCCTCCATGAGCTCTCCTCCATTAAGGGAGGTCTACTACCTGATTCCTCTGCCAAAGTCCCCTGATGCCCTTCCAAGATTCATGTAAATTTTTTAAAAAAATAATCTTTTCTAATATAAAGTGTGAAAATAACTAAAAGTAATGATGGAATAATCAAGAAATTAAAAGAAAAATTTAAAATACAATATGATAACTAAAAAAAAAGAGAAAAGGAATTTTGACTATGTTTAGTATTTTATGTGTCCATCACTAGGTAAAGTACTTTCCAGGCATTGTTTCATTTAACCCTCACAAATCCCTATGCCATCAGTGCTGTTAGTGTGCTCATTTTACAAATAAAAACTCTGAGGTTCAGAGTATTTAAGTTGTTGGCCTAATGGGATACATTTTGTAAGCATAAGTACTGAGATATACACACGGGTCTCTCTGATTTGATAATAAATTATTCTAACTCTTCAACTAGTGAACAATAAAATTGAATGTCTGTAAAAATAACAGCTCACAAGACTGAGACAGAAATTTGGATTGATTTCTTAAAATTATGTCATGTATTAAAAAAAATAGATTAGAGTTAAAGTAATATCAGTACTTGTGTTCTATGTTGCAACAAAGTTAAAGGAAAATTATACTCATGATCAGAAATGCAAATTACACCTTGCAATGCAAATGAGCCTCACTTTGCAAACTGCCTACTGAAGAACTCAGTGCTAGCAAAAGTGAGATGCTCATCATTGATTAGAAAAGAGCTCAGCATTCGTTTGGATAAAAATAAATTATCAACAAGAAATTAAGTCAGTGCTATAAGGTAAGTTATTTTTTATGACTAGGGTGAGAAGTCAATGTTACTTAAAAGCTTGCTGAGCAGATATACAAAATGCATCACATTTTCACATTCTGGATGACGGTGGTTGGTGACGAAGACCCATGCTTGAAAACAGTCTATTTTATTAGCAATGATTAAAAATACTAGTGTTTATGAAATCAACTGTAGTTAGGTAAATACCACAGGTTTTGGTAAATATCACAGGCTGTGTCTGCATGATAGAACAAAATATTATTCAAGTTACAAAAGGAGATTTGGAATTTTGTTGTGTCTACCCAACACTGTGTGTGTGTGTGTGTGTGTGTGTGTGTGTGTGTGTGTGTGTCTCAACTGTTTTTCAGCAGTATTTCCTATAAGACAAGTTGCCACATTGCAAAGAACTTTTAATGGATATTTAAGAGATATATGTACTAATCTTGGCTGTAGGCTTATTTGATTTCCTACTTCTTTCTTATCCATAGAGAGTTTAGATAATATGATTTCAAAATAATATTATTTACTTTTATTTATTTATTTATTTATTTTTTTGGAGAGAGAGCGAGCACACATGCTAGCAGGGGTGCATCAGAGGAAGAGGGAGAGAGAAAATCTTAAGCAAACTCCACACCCAGCATGGAGCCCAACAGAGGGCTAGATCTCATGACCTTGAGATCATGACCTCAGCTGAAATCAGGAGGTGGATGTTTAACTGACTGAGCCATGCAGGCATCCCCCAAAATACTTTAATTTTAGAACTCAGGGTCTAGATCTTAAATTCCCCACAATCACAGAATGGTTGTTAGCTATTAAAAGGCTAATAGCTTTGAACCATGTTCAAAATCAACTGGTTATTCATAACCTACTTGGTGGCAGGCTCAGTGCTAGGTACTTAATGACACCTCATTCCCATCTTCACAACTCCATAAGGTCCAAATGATTGCTCTACTATTGCAGATGGATAAATTAATCTTAGAGAAATTTCCCATCACATACCTAGTGATGAACATACAATAATTGGGATATAATCATACTAAAAACAGAACAAAACTGTTGTTTATCTGGAAGTTATATTTAACAGTATGTCCTGCATTTTTATTTCCTTATTCTCGCAACCCTCATCCAGGTTCATCTTATTCCATAGTTTTGGAATTCGTGGTCTTCTCCTGAATTTAATGTTTTATTGCTCATTTGTATTAAATTTTCACAACAAACCTGTGGGGAAGACTGCATTTTCCACATACTTTCCATCTACATTCAGATGACAATAAAACACTTCTTAAGGACAAATGAACATTATTTGGCAGGAGGACAATTTTTCATTTTGCTAATATAGGGTTTCATGGCATATAAACCCTAGCGTTTTGTGCCTGGCCCATAAGTGTTTAAAAAATGTTTGTTGGTGGGGCTCCTGGGGCTCAGTTGGTTAAGCATCTGACTTTGGCTCAGGTCATGATATAACGGTTTGTGGGTTCGAGCCTGGTGTTGGGCTCTGTGCTGACAGCCCAGAGCCTGGAGCCTGCTTCAGATTCTGTGTCTCCCTCTCTCTCTCTGTTCCTCCCCTGCGCTCTCTCTCTCTCTCTCTCTCTCTCTCTCTCTCTCTCTCTCAAAACTAAACATTAAAAAAAGTTCACTTAAAAAATGTTTGTTGGTGATGCTTTTTCAAGTGTTATCATTATTATTATTACTAGAAGAATCAACTAGACTATTTAAGAATAAAAATCTTTGTGTGCACAGATCAGTAAGGGTTTTCTAGAGAAATAGCTTCATCATTGTAATTTTTTCACATCTGATAAGCAACTTCAAATCATTAGCAAAATAAGAAGGAAACACAAAATATTGAGTCAGAGAATAAAATGGTCATATCTGTACGGCTAACCGTGGGTCTCTGAATAATTTTACTAGACTACAAATGCTTTAAAGACAACCAGGTAGTAGGGAAATAAAAATCCATTTAACCCACTAAGATGGAATCCACTGATGACAATAGCAGCACATTTAAGTAATCCCCACTGTTCCCTTGTCCATAGGGAATAGGAAGGTGTGCAGGAAAGTATGAATCTCAGATTTATGTCTTTCTGACTAGCCACACAACCTCAGACAATTTATTCAGTTTTTCTAAACTTTGATTTCTCATCTTCCAAATGGCAATAATTTGAGAACCTCTATCATTGAGTGGTTGCTCCTATTAAATGAGATGCATGTGCAAAATGCTTTGCACACTGTTCCATAAATGCTTGCTGTTCTTATTATCAACTTTGTTTCCCCATTTCCTTTCAAAATACTTTAGAACTCTTTAGTAAATAACTTGAAAGTTGATTTGACTGTTTTTGATGAGGTGTACTCAGCTGGTTAAATCTGTCAAAATAATTTGTGGCTGTAGATTTAGCCTACATTTCATATCCCCTAATATTTGGACTCAGTTAGGCCAGATTAATTAGATTTTCTGACAGCTGCCCCACTTGGCTGTTTAAGATTAATGGTTTAATGGCTTTATTACCACCTTAACACCCTTCTTCAGAAGAATCAACTTGTGCAGGAAACTCCAAAACCACAGTGCTAAATAAAATTGATCTTCATAAATTCTTCTAAATAAAGGCCTCAAATGACTAGGACTTTTTATTGCTATTCCATTCTCTGTTTCTAGTTTCTGTAGGGGTTCAGTTTTAATGTATCTCTGGGTTGCAAATGTTCTCAAAGCTTTGGGCTACCAGCATAGAACACCTCATTATAACGAGATTTCAAAGTATTTTCTTACTTTGTCTGTCTTCAGATACATTTATTAAAAACAATCAAGCCATAATCACAATGATACTATTTAAGTGATTGTTCTCTGCTATCAGTTTTTGAGCAAAAACAGAAAAGAAAAGCTTAAATCCAGAAGACAACTCATGCCATCTACTTCCTGATTCTCTCAGTGAATCATATGTGAGCATTTCAAATCATAGCTTATTTTCATACTAAGAAATGTTCCTGCCTAAGAACAGAATTGCTCAAGGGAAGCTCTTGAGGAGATTGCCTGGAAGAGAAGAGTGGTCAGTCACACTCATATTCAATTTACTTCTGTCTCAGGAACAAAAATACAACTAGGGCCACTCACAAAGTCAGAAGTCACTGTCTCCAAAGTCTGCAGGGTCAGACAGGTAATAGCAACTTGTAACCTACAGTTGATGTCTGCCATGTAGGAATAGGGTCTGATGCAACAATATTTTGCCTTTTTTTTTCAAAAGAAGAAAGAAATCTAGACTAGACTTACTCTGAATTTCTTGACTTTTAAATATTGCTGATTCACATATTTGAAATATATTTTGTGTGTCACACAAATCTTTCAGGCCAGATCTAGCTAATGAGCTTCTAGATTAAAACTTCTGCATAAGGTCTTGAATGATTGATCAAATTCATTTATTCATAGAAATCCTAATCAGAGCATAAAATAGTTTTAAAAATAATAATATGTTGAAATCTTTCCCAGCTACCATGGGCAATACCTGTGCAGTTCATCACAATTCTGGCCTTTATTGACATTTGGCTTAATGGAGTCCATTGCAGGAAGTCAACTGTGAACTAGAAGAACTGAGCTATTTCTCCCTATTAGATGAGAAGTACACTCTTTGCTAATGACGTAACAATGCACCAAAGGTATCTTTAAGCTCTTTCTTTGGTCTCTATTCTTTAATTGCTGATAACAGGATGATAATAGTCCTCCTTGAGTGGGTTCTAGATATTTCTTTCCTAGGCTCCATTTTCCCAGAACTGCAAGTATCAGGGGAAAAAAACATCAGTAATAACGTCTGAACCTTTATGACAGTTATATATTATTATGTTATATATTTATTTTCTCATCTAATGAATAAACTACCAGTTCCTGGTGATCTTCCTGGAAACTATTAACTGTCAACAATGAACAATGGTTATCCAGTTACTTTTAGAGATCAATAACTTTTTTCAAAGGAGATATTTTATAGAAATCCAGTGTGTAAAAAGACAGCAAGCACTATTCTAGATAAGGAAAAACTCTCTTCCTCTTAACCTTCCCCCCCCCCTCTTCCCTCCTTCCAGGAGAACTTAGAGTCCTAAGAATCTGTATTCACAGAGTCTTAAAGCCTGACAAACAACTTGAACTGTGAACATTTTTGTCAAGAACATAATGATATTACTTGTTTGAATCTATGAGTAAACTCAGAACATAGGAAAGTGTGTATGCCTGTGTTTGTGTATTTTATCACATCCAATATTATTTTTATGTAGCATTTTAGCTCAGTTGACAAGCTATTGTTTCTATTGCTCCCTTCTTCTCCCTAATACACGTATCTCTAAAATCTAGTTTTTCCTTCTCTTCTTTCTTGGAAATATAGCATTCTTTCTCCTTATTTCTATCTCTAACAGTTTTCTTCTAGAACTTGATCCATCTACTATTCCTACCTCTATCTATTTCACTCTTCACTCTATGATAAAAAAATTTAATGACATGGATATTTTTTAAGGCATAATATTTTCTATATTTCCTTCATTGCATCATTACACAAATGGACTATGTATACAATGTTTTGGATTACATACATAATTTTTAAATGCAAACTTCCATGCATCAACCTGTAACAGTGGCTATTTGTTATGGATGGGTTTGCCAGAAATATCATTTTAGCCTTCTGCATTGTTTGTATATTTTTATATCATATATTATTCTTATCATATTGTTAAAAACCATATTAACATGAAAGTGTGGCCATTATATTTCATCATGTAGTTATTCCTTAGTCACTTGGAATTTTTTTTTTATGTTCCTATGACTCTTAAGAAGCTTTCAATTGGGGGCCATTGTTTATTTCCTCTTGGCAAAACACAAATCTTTCTGATTTCTCCTTCTGTAGCATTTGGCCTTATGGGTCCCATTTGTTCAAATCCTCATCCTCCTATATCTCTTTGGTTTTTCAAAAGTGTTCTATCTTCCAGCACTGACTGAGTATTCCATTTCTTACAGATATCTCTCTTCATTCTCTCAAAAATATAAAAGCATCCTTGAACAGTAACATAATTCAATATATACATTCTATTGCTTTTGATCAAATACCATAATATAATGAATATAAGTATGTCAAGACAAAACAAACCATAGAATTATCAGAAGACACCACAGACCCATCATTTCAGACTCATTTCTTGTTTAAAACACTATTATTTGCAAAAATCATGACTATATCAATCTCTGATCTCTACATGAAATAGTTGTTAAATTTTATGTCACTTCTTTCTTTTTTTTTTTCAACAGTTATTTATTTTTGGGACAGAGAGAGACAGAGCATGAACGGGGGAGGGGCAGAGAGAGAGGGAGACACAGAATCGGAAACAGGCTCCAGGCTCTGAGCCATCAGCCCAGAGCTCGACACGGGGCTCGAACTCACGGACCGCGAGATCGTGACCTGGCTGAAGTCGGGCGCTTAACCAACTGTGCCACCCAGGCGCCCCTATGTCACTTATTTCTATTGCTTACCATGTTAAGAAATACTCTTTCCAGGTTTGTTGAGATATAATTGACATTTAATGTTGTGTAAGTTTAAGATGTACAACACAATGATTTTATATGTATGTATTGCAAAATGATTAGCACTATATGATTAATAACACATCCATCATCTCACATAGTTACAATGTGTATGTGTGTGTGTATTATGACAAATTTTAATATATACAATACAATATACAATATGTGTTCAATATGAACATACAATATGAACTTCAAATACACAACTCAGTATTGTTAACTATAGTCACCATGCTAAACATTACATCACCAGAACTGATTCACCTTATAACTGGAAGTTTGTACCCTTTGGCCATCTTCACCCATTTCTTCCACTCTCTGCCCTCCAGAGAAGGGGAAAGAAAGTCTATTCAAATCTATTTCAGCAAGAATTTTAGATAAATAAGCAAAATATATTACGTTTAGACTGTCAAGTAAAAACAGTGGTTTGTGACAGCAAAGGCATTAAAAAGAATTCTTGTTTTTCACACCTTTAGAAAAATAAGTGAGATTTTCATTTCACATTGTCTGGAGTTGTATTAAGTGTTTTTCTCAAGTCATAACGTTATTCATTCTGTACAACACCATGATATTAAAAGGGAAATATCAAGCTAGAAGAGTAGGAAATATAATGTGAAGTTAATTGACCTGACGGCAGAAAATAACATAGTATATTGGGGGTCTTTGTTGTTGATTGGACAATATTAATCTAAACAACAATCTGTTTTCAAGGCAAATAGAAAACTCTGAAGAATAAGCAGAGGAAAGAGAATGTAAAATCTGTGAGATCTAGGGATGTGTACATACTACCAAGACATCAAGGAAAAACAAAACAGGGAGAAGAACCCTTTAGAATATTAGAATGACATGCATTATTTGAAAGGAAAACTGAAGGTACAGAGAGATTTGACCATGCATTAAGTTTTTACTTAAGTCCAAGATGCATATGCTCACTCATTGGCTCCTTACAATATCCCATTCACCAACCCCAGACAGGCATGAACGTTAGTAGTCAGATCTACCTTGAGGGAGAGTTTGGGGAAGAATGTGGGAACAACTGGCTCCTCAAAGTGAGTAAGACTATGAGCCAAAGAACATAAAGAACATTTAATGTGACCCCCTGGACAGTTTCCATTTTTTTCCCACTAGACTAGGCCAAGTCAGTGGTTAAGATAACATGCTTGTATCTCTCCATTGTCTCATACTTTCACTTGCCATCATCTCAGAAACACACTTGAGAAAAGGTGTATTCATCTGGATGAGAATCACACTGAAGCTAATTATATCATCATGAATAATGATATTTTAACTTCTTCACAGTATGCCTCCTTATTATTTAATATCCTTGTCTCATTATTACACAGGTTAGCATTTTCAAATCAATGTTACATAACATATTAATAGCAGGGATCTTTATTTTAGTTCTCATATTAGTGGAAACATCTCTAGTGTTTCATTGTTATATTTGATATTTTAATTTGATTTAATTTAGAAACTACTCATAGGGCACCTCAGTGGTTCAGTCAGTTAAGCAACCAACTCTTGATCTCGATTCAGGTCATGATCTCAGAGTTTGAGATGAAGCCCCAAGTTGGGCTCCATGCTAATAGCATGGAGCCTGCTTGGGATCCTCTCTCTCCCTCTCTTTCTCTCTACCACTACCCTGCTCTATCTCTCTCTCAAAAATAAACTTAAAAAAAAAAAAGAAACTACTTAGAACCCTTAAAAAACTCCTTATAGAGTGAGTTCAATATGTTTTTTCTTCAGGAATGTATATTTAATTTTCTCTAATGATCATTAGCAACAACCAAGATAATTTTGTTCTATTTATTGATATGATTCACTAGACAGATGTGAAACCAATCTTACATTCCTGAGTTAAAGCCAACTAAGTCAAATGAATCATGTCTTATACTAACTTAGCAGGTACATTTCTATACATATTCAAAAGTGAGATAATTCTATAATTTTATGTTTCAGTGTTGCTTTTCTTATTTCAGACTGTGCTTCATTACCCTTTCTTACTATACTCCTTTCCATATCTAGATGAACATGTCCTATTTTGGGAATCCAAGATTGACAGAGCATTTTAGAACCAGAGGAGGAAAAACTGTGGCAAATATGACAGTCAAGAAATGGAGTGCTAAAGACAGAGAGTGTGTTTTCACAGAGAAAATGTTCAGGTAAAGACACCGGGAAAATTTTTTGCTATCTCCAGAATAATAATTATTCATTATGCAGCATGGCCTGATAATATATTTGTTTTTATGCCTATGTATTAGCTCTTATGAAATGAATGAGTGAAATAAGCTTAACTAACCCTTTATTAGATACGTCATTTTTTAATATCTTCTCCTATTCAGTGGTTGTCGTTCAGTGTTGTTGACTATTTCTTTCACTGTGCAGAAGCTTTTTATTTTTATGTAGTCCCAATAGTTTATTTTTTCTTTTGTGTCCCTTGCATCAAGAGATATACCAGCCAATTATATTTTTGAAGGATTAATAGATTTTAAACATATTTAAAATTTTTCATGTACATTATCTTGTCTATAAGCCGAATTTATGTCTTCTGTCGGGCAAAAAATATTTAAAATTGTTAATAATACTGAATGCAGCATCTAAGCTTATCTCCAGAGCAAATTTTCATATTAAGAATGCTATTAATATTTATCTATTTAAACATCCCTTACAGGGGCATCTGGGTGGCTCAGTAGGTTAAGCATCCGACTTTAGCTCAGGTCATGATCTCACCATTCGTGGGTTTGAGCCCTCCTGCAACTCTGTGCTGATATCTCAGAGCCTGGAGCCTGCTTTGGATTCTCTGTCTCCCTCTACCTCTGCCCCCTCCAACTTGTGTGTGTGTGTGTGTGTGTGTGTGTGTGTGCTTGCTTGCTCTCTCTCGCAAAAATCAATAAATATTTTAAAAATCCCTTAAAAATTTTTAAAAATTACAGCTATCAATATTTCTAAACAATAAAATGAAATGAACTGCCTCCATTAGAATATTTCATTAAAATACCTATTTTTATATGTTTTAGTGGCTCCATGGACTCTATTATTATTACCCCTATATATGTTCTTATTAGCCATTCATATATGAAAAGAAAGAAAGACCACTCAAATGAGAACAGAGGCTATTCAGAGCTTGCAAGAGCAAGGAATTCAATCATCATCAGTTGTATTTAAAAAAGACTCAAAGATAGGCAGGGGAATGAGAAAACTTTATATTGAAAAAAAAGAGGACTTCAGGTATGCTCAGATTGGAAGTTGTTGGCATGGAGTAGCTGGAGGTAGGCCAGCTAAAAGCCAAGTACCTCAGGGTGCCTGGGTGGCTCAGTCGGTTAAGCATCCGAATTTGGCTCAGGCCATGATGTCCTGGTTTGTTAGTTCAAGCCCTGTGTGGGGCTCTGTGCTGACAGCTCAGAGCCTGGAGCCTGCTTTGGATTCTGTGTCTCCCTCTCTTTCTCTGCCCCTCCCCCACTTGCACTCTGTCTCTCTCTCTCTCAAAAACAAATAAACATTAATTTTTTTTTAATATTTAAAAGCCAAACATCTCATGTGAATGGTTTGGGAAACATATTTGTCTTTCTCCGGCTGATTCTCACCTGGAAGCAAGGTCAAAATATCGGGAAGTTAAAATGATTGTCCAAGTCCTGACCAGTTTGGGCTGATTGCTACAGAAGATGTGGTTTGGCATCCCAGGACGGTTGCTGCAGAGTTTCTGGGTCAGTTATATTGTCAAAGTGTATAACTCTGGCCATTGGCCTTTTGTATATTCAAAAACTTATCCATATAATATTCAAATAACAGAGACAACATCTTCATGTAAACCTGCCATTAGTAATAGATGACCTCCTTAGCATGAACTCAGAACAAATAATATTATTTCTGTTGATATTCCACAATATAGATTCTGATTAAATAGATAAGGTAAAGAGATATTCAAATAATTATTTTTTATCCAGCATAACGCGTTCACTGTTGCACACAAACACTGATCTAAATAAAAAGTACTCGTTCACTCAACATTCATTGAGAACTGTAGTGTTTGGTTGTTAAATCCCAAGAAAGCTAAAGCACTTCTCTTAACATTTTTTTCACCTTCTTACACGAAGAGATATCTAGCTTTCCCTTGGGATTCCCTGAAAGTCTCTCAACTGGCTATTGTTTGAACTGCCATATCCTAGATCTGGAAGTGGAGTAACAGATCATCTTGCCTCAGATTGCTGCATTCAAACACTCACTCCTTCTCTCTCATGAAACCCCCCAGATCTTAGCATCAGACTGCACCATATGCTTCCCTAACCTGTTGCTGCCATCTACAGATTGATCTCATTTCTTCAAGATTTTAGCACCTTGCTCAAATACTTCCTTACACTTTCTCTTCCTATATCACTTTTATTTATGATTTCAAAAGTCAAAGAGACAATGCAACGTAATACCTCAATATTCTCACTTCAGATGACTCCAATGTACAGTTAAGGTTGCAGATCAATGGTTCTCCATTATCACCAGTACCCCAGAGCCATTGTAAATTTCAGTGTTCCGTTTCCAAAGCCTAGACCAATTAATGTCATCATTACATGGAACTGGGCCCGGAAACAATGTTTCTTATAATAAAGAAAGGAAGGAAGGAACACAAGAAAGATAGAATACATAAATGGGTAGACAAACAAACAAATTTCCTGAGTGATTCTAACAGTAAGTTAGAGTTGAAAAATAAGCTATATTCTATACCCTTCCATTACCAATAGCTCCACCTCTCTGAAGTCTTTTTGTTTTCTTACTACTCTTCTGAAATCTCATTTCTCCCAAATACTCCCTCATCTGCAAACAGTTCTGATCTGCTGAACATTCTCCATTGTATGCTCACTTCCCTCCCTAACCATTTTAGATTCCAATCCACCGTTTGAATTTCTCCCTTACAAAAATACTAAAGTATCCTGTCCCACTCTGCTCCCTCCTGCAATAATGAATTGTTCTCTTTCCACTTGTTTGTACCATTCCTTCCTGCTCACTCTAGAATATTATTCCTGTCCTTGTCTCCTCTTTCTCAATATCTCTTTCACTGTATCATTTCCATTATCAAGCAAAACTTTTATGATAATTCTACATTTAACAATAATCTCTTGATTTTACATCCTCTCAGTTAGCACCCTGTTTATTTGCCTCTTTATACGTTATAACATTTTCTCCATGTATTATCTTTCCATTCTTTTTCCAAACTACTCTAATCATCAAATCCATTCTTGTTGAGGTCAGTAATGACTTTCACCTGAAGAAATAAATTTTTAAGTCTTATATTATTCTACCTATTAACTAGTATTTTTCTGTAGATGATCACTCTTTCTTCTAGAAATCATGTCATTTGATTTATATGATAGCATATTCTTTCTTTTTACCTATTTCATTCCTACTTCCTACTTCAGTATCTTCTTTGCTGAATCTCTAAATGATAGCATCACAAGGGTCTCTATCATCTATGGATAGCTTCTTTCACCTATCTACACTCAATCTCTACATGAACTTAGTCTATCTCACTGTTTATATGCATTCTTTATACTGATGACTAATATTTTAATTTCTTTCACCTTGGCTTTCTTCTGAACTTAAAACTCTCATATCCATCTGTGTCCTTAATTTATTCTCTTGGATGCACAATAGGAACCTCAAATTTAACATGTCTAAAACTATACCTTTGATGCTTCTCCCCTGCTCTTCTCTCAATCTTCCCTATCTCAACAAATGACAACTACATTCTACCAGTTCTCAAGATAAAAATCTGGCATTCACTTTTTTATCTCTTGTTTTCTCTTATACACAATCCCACAAGCAAATCTTGCTGTTACTTTCTTCAGAATATTCCCAATCTTGGCCCCTCTCACAGATTTCACCACCCCAATCCATGGCATCATCATCTCTCACCTGGGCCACCACACTGGCCTCCCAACTAGGCCTTGTTCTACTCTTCTGTTCCTAGTGTCATTCTACTCTCCATACATTAGCCAGCGTGATTCTCATGCAGTATGTGTCAAATCAACCATTACTCTCTTCAGAACTCTCATCCTAAAAAGAAGTCAAACCTCTTTATAAATATAATATAAAGGTTTAGTGAGTCCTCAAATATGTCCTCTCCTATGATTCTATTTTGTAACCTCTTTACTCCAAGCTTAATGAACATTTTTCTGTTATTTGTTCGTGCCAAAACCAAAACTGCTTAGGAGATTTTGCACATGCTATTTTGCCTGTAAGGCCCTTCTGCCATATGTCTCCAGGGCTTGCTCCCTCACTTATTTTATAACTCTTTTGCAACATCATCTCCCCAGAGATACTTTATCTGTCCACCATATCTAGAAGAGCACTTCCCATTACTCTGTTCTCTTCCTATGCTTTATTTTATTGTATTTTGCTTATCATTATATTTATCTACTCATTACTGTGTATTATTTGTCTTCCCACATGAAAATGTAACATTTACAGAGCAAAGACTTTGTTTTTTCCATTGTAGCATTTTAGATTATAAACCATGCTTGCCACATAGCAGATACTCAAATATATTCAAATAAATGAATGACTGCACATTTACTGTAACCCAGGCTTTTTTCTGACCCTGCCCTCATGCAGCTCATGTATATTAAACAGAAAATAAGCAAATAACCAAAACAAAAGCCAGATAGTTACAGATGACAATAAATGCTGTGGAGGAAATACATACAATGATGTATATTATAGTGACTGTGTAAGAGTCTTAGGAAGGATAAGGGAAAATATTTCTGAGTACATGATATTTAACTTGATGCCTATAGGCTAAGCAGAAACTATCCTTTGAAAAGCTGGAGGCAAAACACACCCATAGAGAAAACTACAAATACTCAGGTCCTGTATTAAATGAAAAAAAAAAAAAAAAAAAAAAAAAAAAAAAAAAAAACAAATGCTATGTAACTGACAGAAGGAAATAAGAATACCAAAGAGGAACTCTCAGAATGAATGCATAAGTAAATCAATGACTCTACCAGCAAGGAAAGGGATGTTTCTCAATAGAATTTTATAGTGACCTAGGTCTACGTAAGACTTACTTTTCTGTTGACCCTCAGCATTACTAACACCCTTATGGCCTAAATCTAACTCTGACCTATACCCCAACAATAGCTACTCTGCCTGCATCACATGAGCTCAGCTTTCCCACTCATTCCAACCAGCACCACACATGTTGTCATTCTTCCAGAATACAAAATATACAGCCTGATGAGGCTATCCTGACATCTGTTTAAACAAAATGATGTGGCTTTTTTTTAATGTTTATTTATTTTTGAGAGAGACAGATAGAGAGAGAGAGAGAGAGAGAGGGAGGGAGGGAGGGAGAGAAACAGAAAGAGAGAGAGAGAGAGAGTAAGTGAGAGCAGAGAGAGAGGGAGACACAGAATCTGAAGTAGGCTCCAGGCTCTGAGCTGTCTGCACAGAGTCTGACATGGAGTTCCAACCCACGAACTGCAAGATCATGACCTGAGCAGAAATCCGACCCTTAACTGACTGAGACACCCAGGTGCCCTGATGTGATTTTTATTTAATTAAAAAAATTATATCTGCAGCAAAGAAAGGAAAATAAATTCTAGTTCCACTTTTGGCAGCAGCTTAGAAGGTAGCCTTATAGTTGTGGCTTCATCTCAGATGTTTTGTGATTTTTTTTTTTTTTTACCTGCAAAATAAGGAGGTTTGAGTGGATCATTAGTTGTCAAATTGTGTGCAATAGAACTAAAACAAGGATCCCCTTAGGGAAGAGCTAACCAGAGGAAGCAGACCTCTAGATGTTGAGCTCTATTATGACCAGGGAAGCACTGCGTTTTAGGAAATATTGGGGTTCCATGTAAGATTGCATTTTAAAATGGATGTTTCTCAGGGTGCCTAAGTGGCTCAGGTGGTTAAGCACCCAACTGTTGGTTTCGGTACAGGTCATAATCTCACTGCTCATGAGAAAGAACCTCACGTGGGGCTCTGTGCTGACAGCACAGAGCCTGATTGATATTTTCTCCCTCCCTCTCTCTCTGTTCTGGCTTGTATTCTCCCTCTCTCAAAATATATAAACATTTAAAAAAATAAAATGGATGTTTCTTTACAGAATGATAGACTGGTCATAAAAGAAGTATAGTTAAATTTTTTAATGGTAGAATCTAGGTGCTATAAATGTGTTCACTATAAAATTATGACAAGTTTTCCCTATATTTGAACATTTTCTTAAAGTTGGCAAAAAATGGATACCACTATAAAAAATAAAGCTATAGAACATTTTGGACTTAAGTTTTACTACCTCTTGTAGTCTATGAATTAATAGAGTTACTTACAATCTAGCCTTTGGATTGAAGGGGAAGTTTTTAAAATGATGTTAATATATTAATGTTTTACTGTTGAGAAATTATTGAATCTACATAGTCTTCTAGAATATTGGGTATAGTTCTGAGGCAGAAGTGCTCTTTTTCTTCCGCCTAGGTACTAGAACAGAGATAAGCTCATCAAACAATCATAAATGTATTTGTGTGTGTGTGATTTTTAATCAAAGAATAAACAGATGACATAAAAGGTAGCAGTCATTTTTCTAAATAATTTGATTTCATTTAACTAAGTGCCTAGGCCCTCAAAACAGTTTTGTACATTTGAGTTTACAACAAAGATTTTGGTCAGATGCAATATTCCTCCATTTCTCTTTTTTTATACATGTTAAAAACTAATACAAGGCAAACAGAATGAGTGACTGAATTCAGCCAAGTACTTCCCAAAAAAAGGCCCTGTGGGCTTTTTAAGCCATCATCTCACAAGATCCACAACTGCCATCCTATTGTTCCAAACACTTTGCAGTCATTAGCAAATTCCTCTTTACACCATGCCCAGAGAATGAGGACAGGCTTCTTTCTCTTTTTTCTCAAAATATCATGGGATTCCACTCAATCTTACAAAGTCAAACCTTTGAAGACTGCTGACAGAATTAAGGTTGTCTGGTTTTAGACCGTCACTGCAGACTGATTTCCCCATATCTCCTTGGTACCGAGATAAGGATATTAACTCCTTCGTAGGTTTCTCTGAAGCACATTTTAGAGAAGCCGTTTACTACAATGATGATCCAAACAGAACAAGCAATAAATGCAAACCTGAGTGTTCTAATATTCATACTGGGAAAAACAAATAATAAGATATACAGAAGATTTCTGTGCCTGGCTCACAGGTTGTGACACCAAGCACTCAGATATTTCAATTAATGTTAACTGAGCTTCATAACCAGGGCAGCAGAAGGTTACAAGCAGTTTCATTCGTGATCTGCTAACACATTAGAGAGTAAAGTACTTCTCTCCAAATGTCTTCACCTAAGTGAGTAAACATGCAGAGAATTTTACTTGAGATAAAACGGAATTTTTCTCCCACACTTTAATGAACTTTAAATGGTCTGTGTTCATTTTACTTGTTAATTACAGTCATGTGCACACGGAAGCTGGTGAAAATCTAATTCACTCGTATTAGGAATGAGTGGTGTATTTCCAAATGTCTTTAGTAAGGAAAAGATAGTCCACCAACAGAGCAAATAAAACAGTTTCAAAGAGCCAGCTGGCAAAGGTTATGACCTGAATCACTATGGGTAAGAAATCATTACCTAGTGTCTTTCAATTATTAAGAATGAGTAACTGAATGCTTGTTTTGCACCGGGAACTACAATAAATGTTTCAACTGATTAATCTCACATAATCTTGCCAATCTTTTGAAGGAGATCATCTGATGCTAATTTCAAAAATGAGGAAACTGAGGATTGGTGAGGTCAACTGTTCAAGGTCACACAGGTGGTAAATGATGAAACTGTGACTCAACCCAGTTTTATTTATACGGAAGCACTGCATGTGATGGCCTGTTCAACTACTCCTCACTGTAACCCAGCGCCCTGACTCAATTGCAGGAAACTAATTTTCACGCAGAATTCTTTGTTTGCATAACAGTTCTAGTCTGTGAATATAGGATATCAAGGTGTAAACTCTTGTAGACATGTCCTTTCTGAATTCTCTTTTCAGCATGGCGAAAGTGAAAATTGAAATTAAAAAAAAAAGCTTCCAGAACTTTACAGAGTATATATTTAGTCAAGGAATGTATATCTTCTGAATATGAAGTATAAAAATGTGTGACCAGCAGAAATGTAATAAATTTCACTTCACATTTATAATTTGTTTTGCTGATAAAAGTAAGGACACAATGCTAATTAACTAGTTTATTAATATTTAATCTTTATTTACAAACTTTAAAGGAAGACTGAGCTTTGGAAAACTCAGTATTGTTAATAAATGTTTGATATTTCAGTATATCAAGTATAAATAACTGATTAATATCCTGTAAGTATTATCAACTTATGTTTCTCAAAGAAGTATATCTTATAAAATTACTTTTATTTTGTCTCTTTCCACTATAAACAACCCATCACTTTACTTAAACTTGAAGTAGTGACATCATTGCTTGGATCTGCACAGTATTTGTTTTACTCTTCTGCTAAACAGTAGCTTGATTTTCTTCTGGTGTGAAACCCCACCGCATGCTTAGACAGTATGATTAAAGGAGTCTGAGGTTAGCCTAGGGATTGAAAGGTTAGCATACGGCCAGTCAGAGCTACATATCATGGTTTAGATATGGCCAAATGACCTCACGGAGGCCAATAAACTCAAACCTAGGACTCTGCAGTTGTTGCTGTTGTTGTTGAATGGGAAAAGAAAGTATCTTTCAATAAGAGCCACTAGGCTGCCAAGATGTGAGTCTGGATCTTCTGATGGTCCTTCTCCTACCTTGAAGACAGCCTTTCAGAGCCAAGACAACTTCTAGGAAAGCAGATCCAAGAAAAGGAAGAGAAAAATTACTGAAGACATTTTTTTTAACATCTGGATCCAGCTTTGCCAGAAGCTTAGAAATTTCCAGGCAGAATTTTGTTTCCTGAGCCTATAAATTCCTTATTTTGTGCAATCTGTATGAGCTGTATTTTTACCTGTAAAACAGGTACTTGAAAACAGTCCTGCTAATATATTTTGACCTGAAGGAGACAAATATTCACTGAGGTGTGACATGAATGCAAAATTGAGAGGATTGCTTATGCCTGATTAAAAATAGTCTTTATATAGCATTTCTCTCTGCATTAGAAGGCAATTAGGGAAACAAATAATGGAAATTGTATGAAATGGATTTCTAGACAAAGCCCTCAAATCACTATATAAAACCAATGTAATATAGCTAAAACCAATAAATATATCCACTTATTCTGCAGTTAACTCCATAAATTCTATACATTATTTTTAATTGTGAAAGTATAGCATTATTGACTAAACAGACAGAGCTCCCTTACAAAGCAAGGAGATAATTGTCAAACAAATGACAATGCAGAAGGCTGGAGTTAAGAGTCAGTAAACATGGTTCTAAATCACAATGACTTTTTCCTCTCTGGTTGTCAACGATCACATCTATAAAGTGGGAATAATATGTTCTTGTACTAGTCAGCTGTATTGACAACATAAAAGAATATTTATGTGGAACCAACTGGAAGACATGGAAAATATAAACAGCAAAGCTGTATTGTTGGATTAGTTTAATCACTAAAATCTATTTTACAACAGAATGGTGACTTTACATCATTAACATGTGTTAGTTTTTACCATCCTAAAGACACATTTTTGAATATCAAAAAATGCATATTACTTGTATTGCTCATGCCTTCTGAAGTTAACCATTCATTTGATGCACAAGAAAAGAAAGAATTCAGCACATCTACCTTCTGTGTGTCAGGAATCATGTCCTCTCTGAACCTCTAGAGGCATGTGTCCCAGACCCAAACTCCGAAAGTGATTATAGATGTTTCCCAATGAATGGTTCCTACCATATTTTTAATAGGTTTCTATGGTTTCCCCTATAAATTCTATAGGGTGTTCATTCCCCTGCTCTGCCAGATGTGGCCTCTGTCCACTGTCCAGCGGACACTCTCACATCTCCATGTGTGCCTTAGCAGTATTTGAACTGACAATGCCCTTTATCTTCAAATTATCTCTTATCCTTTGCCTATAGTCTGGGGAACTGAAGGCCAAATGTGATCCCACTGACCAGTACATACTGCTTGTTCACTGAGACTTTAGATGAAGCCACCAAGAAAGATTCTTGAATTTACTGCCATACATTAGCCATGGTCCTTCTCATGTTTCCTGTGCAGCTGACTGCATAAGGTGTCATGCTCATCAATTGGCATTAATTAGCAAAGGTAATAAAAATGATCATAATTACTCAATTATAAATATTTCAAGTTTAATTCCACCAAAATGATTTCATGAACTATGATGTGAATGATGCCTCACTGAAAGAAAAGAGACATGAATAATTTTAAGTACATTCAATGGTCATAGGCCAACAATCCATGCCATATATATAATTCTGATCATGTACACAATGACTGATAAAATATTAACATCCCTAGTTTTTCACTCATTTCCAAAGACGTGGCTTAAACTTTATGTTGACTTTGGCATTCAGTATTGCCTCATGAACTCTTTCTGTTTTTAACTGAAATACATTTGACACACAATGTACAACATAGTGATTCAACAATTCTATCCCTTATGATATGCTCACCACAAGTGTAGTGACCATCTGTCACCATACAATGTTATTTCAGTGCCACCTACTATATTCCCTATGCTTCATGACTTCTTGAACCAAGTCCTATAACTATGTTGTTGCAGCTAAGCTAAAAATAAGTTCTCTTCCCACACAAGGTACCCTTCCTTTCTGCCTCCTTATTTCTCCTCTTTTTCTTCTCCTTTCTTTCTTTCCTCCATTTTTCCTTCCTCAGTTTTTATTGAGATTTTTCAGATACTGTGCTATGTGCTAACATGTAGAGAATATGATATTGAATGAGACAGAAGTTCTCTTTCTTTCAAGGACATTAAAAGCCAGCAGAAGAGAGTAAACTGGATAATGCATAGATTGAGGAATAAATATATAGATGGATATGAGAATGCAAATATAGAAAAATGTTAATCTTGCAGAGATGTAGGTGTTAGGTAAATATAGATTCTAAATGTACAATTCATTCAATCATTCTGTGTTTGAAATTTTTCACAATAACATTTTGGAGAAAAATTCAGTAGAAGAAATAGAAAACAAAACAAACAAGTCTATAAAGTATAATAATTGCTATGATGAGACATGTACAAAATACTATGGAAGCTAATCTTGTTTTAGGAGTAAAGGAAGGAGTCTTAGATTTCCAGATGAAGATTATAATGGGAATTAAAATGGTTACTCCAATATCCATTGTATAAGAGCCATGTGGCTCATAGAGACGAACTCCCATCCACGATTTCTATATTCTATTGGTTCAACTAATCTAAAACTAAACCAGTCAGCACATGACAGTTTCTTATAATTGGGACAGGGCAAGAAATAGGTGTGTGACTCAGCTGGGACCAAAGAAGGAAGAGTAGGTTCTTCTTGGGGATATGGAGAAATTTGTTTCCTTGATCTTTTGAAAAAAGCTATAGACAGAAGCCATTCTCCCTCTCTTTGGGGATGGCATGATGTGTTTTGTTTGATAAGTAGGACTACTATATTCATTTTTCTATCATGACAGAGACAGATTTAAGATGTGGCTGACAACTCAGTCCTGGGTGACATCCCAGAGCTTATGCTACAATCCAACTCGAAGGACACATTTGCTCCTAGACTTTCAGATTGTGGCAGACAATAAAGTCCTTTTAATTTTTTAATTATTCTAAGTTGTGCTTTCAATTATTGCAACACAGAATCCAAGTTTGTTTAGAGGACTATTTTTGTTGTTTGTTTTATTTCTAATATATATTGTTCCTAGTTTATCAGGTTTAAATACCTAACTTTTTCAGTGTTTTGCAGCCTTTGGTATGCAGCCTCTGGTGATGGGTTTAAAAGACAATATGAATGGAAATACATTGTTGTACCCAAATCCTACCTCTAGATGTAGGAATATATGGGAATAAAGCTGGTATATCTTGGCCCTCCCTCCCTAGCTCCAAATTGTTTACTTGTACCCTAATCTAACCATTCCCAAACATTCCAAAATTTTCAATTTGCTCATATATTAAAATGGTCAATAAACTTTTACCAGTGTTATATTCATGGGCTCAGAATCTATATCTTCTTATCACAGGTAATATTTTTTTAATGTCTATTTGGAAACAGCTCAGCCCATCTGTTAGTATTTAGTTGCTGTTTTTAAACCAAACTTTCACAAATGTTTGCAATCATAGAAGTAAACAAATAAAACAAATTCTGTCATTGTTTAAAAAAACTCAGTGTTTGAGAAATGAGGGATTTCTTTCTGTATAGTGAGCACATGCTACTGGCTTCCTTTAATACCTATGTCCATACATTTATTGAGAGAAAAAATGCTAAAGAAAAAATAATAATGACCATATGTTGAGGCTTATGGATCAGGGTGGCATATTTCACCTACTATACCAGTTACTAGAAACTCCAAATCGTCCTCCACTTTTATTGGTCTTCCTTGCAGATATAAAAATAAGGATACTTTGATCTGTAAATGACTGTAGTATTACTCTACCAAGAGAAGCAATACTGAGAATGAAAACCACTCAAAAGCAGAAAGGGAATACAAAGGAAGATCCAATGTGTCTCCCATAGCCTTCAAATTTCTTTTCACAGCCCTCTTCTTCTCTCCAAATTCTGTTTCTCATCTCCCAATCCCTACACCCAAGACTTTGTGTAAGAAGATCAGCTTTTACCATATCCCAGTCTTTTTCTTATAGCCTTGTATTAATTTTCTATTGATACTGAGACAAATTTCCATATGCTTGGTGGCTTAAAACAACACAGATTTATTATATCGCAGCTATGTAATTCAGAAATATGGGCATTCCTTCTATCAGCTGGTTTTCTGTCCCAGGTTTCACCAGGCCAAATCAAAGTGTGAACAGGACTGAATTATTTTTTGGACACTGTGGGGAAAAATCTGCTTCCAAGCTTATTCAGGTGGTTGGCCAAATTTATCTCTTTATGCTTATAGGACCAAGGTCCCCATTTCCTCAGAGGCTGTTGGCTTCCTAGCCTTTCTCAACTTCTCATGGTTAAGATCCACATCCCTTCATTTCTAACTCTTGTTTTGTCTTCAAAGCCAATGACACATTTAGTCTAATGCTTTCAGTCTAACCTACTATAGGGTTTCATTTCTCATCTGTCTTCCTCTTCTGTTTTTAAGGACTTATGTAATTACATTGGGCCAACCAGGATAATCTCCTTATGTTAAAGTCAGTGGTTAAGCAGCCAAATTTTTTTCAGCAAAGTACCTAGATTGGTATTTTTTAACAGATTTATTGAAGTATAATTCACGTACAAAAACTACACATGTTAAGACAACTTTAGACATATGAATACCATATCCATCACCTCTAAAAGTTTGCTTGTGTCATCTCTGGTTATTGTTGTTTACTTCTTTGTTTTGTTTTTGTTGTGGTAAGAACACTTAACATAGGATCTATCTGCTTGACAATTTTTTTTAAGTGTGCAATGCCATATTGTTAACTATAGGTACCAGGTTGTACAGCAGACCTCTAGAATTTATTCATCTTGGATAAATGAAACTTTGTAAACATTTACCAACAAAACTACTTTTCCCTCCTCCCCACCAGCCCCTGAAAACCCATTCCATCTTCTACCATTGTGTTTCTGAGTTTGACTATTTTTAGATACATCATATAAGAGGAATCATGAAGTATGGGTCCCTCTATGACTGACTTATTTCACTTAGCATGATGTCCTCCAAGTTTGTCCATATTGTTGCAAAGGCAGGACTTACTTCTTTTTTAGAGGTGAATAATATCCCAGCATATGTATATATCATATTATATATTTCTTTATCCATTTATCCATCCATGGACATTTGGGTTGTTTCTATATCTTAGCTATTATGAATAATGCTACAATGAACATGGAAGTGAAGGTATCTCTTTAACAACCTGATTTCAATTCTGTTCAATATGTACCCAGAAGTAGGATTGCTGAATCATATGATAGCTCTATTAACTTGTTGTGGAAACTCCATGTTGTTTTCTATAGTGGCTATAACCTTTTACATTCCCACCAACAGTGTAGAAGGGTTCCAATTTCTCCATATTTTCTCCAACACTTGTTACCTTTCGTATTTTTTATAAAGACCATCCTAACAGGTGTGAGGTGATATCTCATGTTTTGATTTGCATTTGCCTGATGATTACTGATGTTAAGCACCTTTTCATAGACATAGCAGACACTTATATGTCTTCTTTGTGGGAATTTCTAACCAAGTCTTTTGCCCTTTTTAAATGGAGCTTTTTTTTTCTACTGAGTTAGAGGTATTACTTAAATACATTGGATATTAATCCATTATTTATTTATTAGATAAATGGTTTGGAAGTATTATCCTGCATTCTACACATTGACTTTCCACTCAGTTGATTGTTTTCCCGTGAACAGCCTTTTAGATTGGTAGAGTCCCACTTGTTTATTTTTGCTTTTGTTTCTTTAGATTTTTTTTACCATATCCAAGAAATAATTGCTAAGACCACTGTTAACATGCTTTCCCCTATGTTTTCTTTTAGTTTTACAGACTCTGGTCCTATGTGTAAATCTCTAAGTCATTTTAAGTCAATTTTTGTGTATTGTGTAATATAGAGATGCAGTTTCATTCTTTTCTATAAGGACCAGCACCATTTGTTGAAGAGACTATTTTTTTTCCTGATTGTGTATTCATAGCACCCTTGTTGAAGATCAGTTGATCATATATTGTGTGGATTTATTTCTGAGGTCTCTATTGTGTTCCATTGGTTATGTATCTGTTTTATACCAGTACTATACCATTATTATTACTGCATCTTTATAACATATCTTGAAATCAGGTGGTGTGATGCCTCCAGCTGTTGTCTTTTTCTTAAGACCACTTTGGCTTTTTTGAATCTTTTGTAGTTCCATATGAAATATAGGATTTTTTTGTAAAAAATTCCAGTGGGATTTTATGAGGATGGCATTGATTCTGTGGATCACTTTAGTTAATAAGGACATTTTTGTCATTTTTTATTTAAATTCCAGTTAGTTAACATACAGGATAATATTAGTTTCAGGTGTAGAATTTACTGATTCATCACTTACAACACCCACTGTTCATCACAAGTGCCCTCCTTAATCCCTATCACCTACTTAACCCATCCCACCCACCCACCTCCCCTCTAGTAAATCTAAGTTTGTTCTCCATACTTAAGAGTCTGTTTCCTGGTTCGCTTACTCTTTTTTTCCCCATATGTTCATCTGTTTTGTTTCTTAAATTCTACATCTAAGTGAAATCACTGGTATTTGTCTTTCTCTGACTAGAGCTACACTCTAGTGCCACCCAAGTCATTGCAAGTGGAAAGATTTCATTCTTTTTTATGGCTGAGTAGTATTTCGTTGTATGTGTATGATATATATATCATATCATTTTTATCCGTTCATCAGTCGATGAGCATTTTTGTCTATTGTTTCCATAATTTGGCTACTGTTGATAATGCTGTTATTAATTATTAACATCAGGGTCCGTGTATCCCTTCAAAACAGTATTTTTGTATCCTTTGGATAAATACCTAGTAGTGCAATTGCTGGATTGTATGGAAGTTCCTTTCTTTTTTTAACTTTTTGAGGAAACTCCCCAACCAGAAAGGTTGTACCAGTTTGCATTCCCACCAATAGTGTAAGAGGGTTCCCCTTTTCTACAGCCTCACCAACACCTGTTGTTTCCAGTGTTGTTAGTTTTATCTGTTCTGACAGGTATGAAGTGGTGTCTTCTCAGGGTTTGATATGTATTTCTCTCATGATGAGTGAGTTGAGCATCTTTCATGTGTCTGTTAACCATCTGGAAGTGTTCTTTGGAAAAATATCTATTCATGTATTCTGCCCATTTTTAAAATGGATGATTTGGGTTTTGGGTGTTGAGTTTGATAAGTTCGTTATATATTTTGGAAGCTAACATTTTACCAGATATGTCATTGCAAAAATCTTGTTCTACTCAGTAGGTTGCCTTTAGTTGTGTTGATTGTTTCCTTCACTGTGCAGAAGGTTTTTATTTTGATGAAGTCCCAATAGTTTATTTTTGCTTTTGTTTCCCTTGCCTCAGGAGACATACCTAGTGAAAAGCGGCTATGGACAATGTCAAAGAAGTTACTACCTATGTTCTCCTCTAGGATCTTGATGGTTTCCTCTCTCAGATTCAGGTATTTAATCCATTTTGAATTTATTTTTGTGTATGGTGTAAGAAAGTGTTCCAGTTTCATTCTTTTGCATGTTTTTGTCCAGTTTGTCCAACACCATTTGTTGAAGACACTGTCTTTTTTTCCATTGGATCTTCTTTTCTGCTTTGTTGAAGATGAGTTGACCATGTAGTTGTGGCTCCATTGCTGGGTTTTCTATTCTGTTCTGGTGATCTATGTGTGTGTGTGTTTGTTCTAATACCATACTATTTTGATCACTATAGCTTTCTAATATAACTTGAAGTCTGGAAGTGTGATGCTTCTAGCTTTCCTTTGCTTTTTCAACACTGCTTCGGCTATTCAGGGTCTTTTGTGGTTCCATACAAATTTTAGAGATGTTTGTTCTAGCTCTGTGAAAAATGCTGGTGGTATTTTGAGAGGGGTTGCATTAAATGTGTGGATTGCTTTGGGTAGCACAGACATTTTAACAATATTTTTCTTTTGATCCATGAGCATGGAATGTTTTTACATTTCTTTGTGTCCTTTTCAGTTTCTCTCATCAGTGTTTTATAGTTTTCACAATACAGATCTTTTACTTCTTTGCTTAGGTTTATTCCTAGCATTCTAACTATTTTATGGTTCTTGGTGCAAAGATAAATGGAACTGATTCTTTGATTTCTCTTTTTGCTTCTATATTATTGGTGTATATAAATAAAACAGATTTCTGTACATTAATTTTGTATCCTGCAAATTTACCGAATTCATTTATTAGTTTTAGAAAGCTTTTGGTGGTCTTTCAAGTTTTCTATATAGAGAGAATGTGGGGGATAGGCTTAGGAATCCCCTGGGCCTACACCAATGGGTTAACAAGGCATAAAGAAATACAAACCCATAGAATGCTCACACTCGAGTTTGGGTAAACCAGATTGGTACCCCAAGAATATGGAGGTGCAAAGGCATCCCAGAATAGAGAGAGGGTGCAGACCCCACAGAAAAGAGAGGGAGGGGCAAAGAACCCAAAATAGGAACAGGAGCAAAACCTCCCAATATAAAGGTATATAAGGTAAACAAGATTAGGCATGCAGAGCAAAAATGCCCCTTAATTTAGTACTATAGCAGAAAAGCTGCTTTCCCAGGAGGAAAGGGCCAAGTTAGGTAAACTGGTGAATTAGACTATGGACCACTGCACTGCAGGCAAAGCAGCCCAGAGTGGAGATGGTTAACAAAAGAAAAGGTGTCTGTTAACCCTGAGTTATTTCCCCTATCTGTCTCATCGCCTAGGCTAGCTAAGATAAACGGGCATGGTGCCTCCTGTCTGCAATTAACAACCATCTGCCTATCTGCCCAGTACCAGGATTTTGTTTTATGCTGACCCTAACCCCGAACACTGTGTATCTTCAAACCCCCCTCTTCCCTCACGTCCCCAAGTTAATGTTCCCAGTTTCTTTGTCTCTTTCTGCATGCTCACCACGTTTGTAAGCCTTCTGATCTTAATAAATATGGGGCAAGGACCCATATTTGGGGCTCTTGTCTTTTCCGGGACATTAGCCATCTCTCACTTTAATCCTACATCCAGCTCTTTTGCTGGCCAAAAGAGAACTTTAGACTTAAAGTCTATGACAAGAGAGTACCATGTCATCTGCAAACAGTGAAAGTTTGACTTCTTCCTTGCCAAGTGGAATGCCTTTTGTTTCATTTTGTTGTCTGATTGCTAAGGATAGGACTTCCAGTATTATGTTAAGTAACAATCATGAGAGTGAACATCTCTGTGTTGTTCCTGACCATAGAGGGAAAGTTGTCACGTTTTCCCCATTGTGGATGATATTAGCTGTGGGATTTTTGTATATGGCCTTTATGATGCTGAGGTCTTTTCCTGCTATCCCTACTTTGTTTAGGGTTTTATCATGAATGGATGTTGTACTTTGTCATATGCTTTTTTTTTTTTTTTTTGCATCTATTGAGAGGACCATATAGTTCTTATCTTTATGTGGATATTATATTGAACCACACTTGCAACCCAGGAATAAATCCCGCTTGATTGTGTCAAATGATTTTTTTAACGTATTGTTGGAGTTGATTTGATTGTATTTTGTGAGAATTTTTGCATTCATGTTCATCAGGGATATTGGCCTGTAGTTCTCATTTTAGTGGAGTCTGGTTTGGGAATCAAAGTAATGCTGGCCTCATAGAATGAGTTTGGAAGTTTTCTTTCCATTTCTATTTTTTGGAATAGTTTGAAAAGAATGGGTATAATTCTTCCTTAAATGTTTGGTAGAATTTCCCAGGGAAGCCATCTGGCCCTGGACTTTTGTTTGTTGGGAGATTTTTGATTACTAATTCAATTTATTTGCTAGTTATTGGTCTGTTCAAGTTTTCTATTTATTCCTGCTTCAGTTTTTGTAGTTTATATCTTTCTAGGAATCTATACATTTATTCCAGATTGTCCAATTTGTTGGCATATAATTTTTCATAACATTCTCTTATAATTGTATTTCTGTAGTGTTGGTTGTTAGTTCTTCTCTCTCATTTGTGATTTTATTTACTTGAGTCCTTTCTCTTTTCTTTTTGGTAAGTCTGACTAGGGGGTTATCAATTTTATAAACTTTTCAAAGAATCAGCTCCTGGTTTCATTGATCCTTCTACTGTTTTAGTTTCTATGTTTGTTTTGTTTGTTTGTGTTTTGGGTCTTTTGTTTTTATTTCTATATAATTTAGTTCTGCTCTACTCTTTATAATTCCCTTCTGATGGCTTTAGACTTTGTTTGTTATTCTTTATCTAGCTCCTTTAGATATAAGGTTAGGTTGTTTATTTGAGATTTTTCTTGCTTCTTCAGGTATACCTGTATTACTATATATTTACCTCTTATGACTTGCTGCATCACAAAGGTTTGGGATCCTTGTGTTTTCATTTTCATTTGTTTCATGTATTTTTTTTATTTCTTATTTAGTTTCCTGATTGACCCATTTATTCTTTAGTAGGATGTTCTGTAACCTCCATGTATTTGTGGTTTTTCCAAATTTTTTGTGGTGGTTGACTTCGAGTTTTATAGCATTATGGTCAGAAAATATGTATGGTATGATCTCAATCTTTTTGTAGTTGTTGAGGCCTGATTTGTGACCTATTCTGAAGAATGTTCAGTGTGAACTTGAAAAGTATGTGTATTCTGCTGCTTTAGGATGAAATGTTCTGAATATATCTGTTCAGTTTATCTGGTCCAGTATGTCATGCAAAGCCATGATTTCCTTGTTGACTTTTTGCTTAAAGGAACTGTCCATGATATATGTAGGGTGTTAAAGTCCCCTACTATTATTGTATTATTATCGAGTTCCTTTATATTTGTTATTGTTTTATATATTTGGGTGTTTCAAGTTAGAGGAATAAATATTTACAATTTTTAGATCTTGTTGGGTAATCCCCTTTGTTATGATATAATGCCCACCTCATCTCTGTTAGTCTTTGGTTTAAAATCTAGCTTATCTGATATAAGTGTGACTACTCTGGCTTTTTTTAAACATCCATTTGCATGGTAAATATTTCTCCATCCCCTCACTTCAATCTGCAGGTACCTTTAGGTCTAAAATGAGTCTCTTGTAGGCAGCATATAAATGGACCCTTTTTTTAATCCATTCTGACACCCTATCCCTTTTGATTGGAGCATTTATTCCATTTACATTCAGAATAATTATTGATAGATACATATTTAGTGCCATTTTATTACTTATTTTGTCATTGTTTCTGGAGATATTTATTCATTACTTTCTGGTCTGTCCCTTTTGGTCTTTCCTTCCAACTCAAAGAGTATTTCCTGGAGTGCTGGTTTAATCGTCACAAACCCCTTTAGTTTTTGTTTGTCTGGGAAACTCTTTATGTATCCTTCTATTCTGACTGATAGCATTGCTGGATAGAGTATTCTTGGCTGCAGATATTTCCCATGCAGCACATTGAGTATATCATGCCACTCCCTTCTGGCTTGCCAAGTTTCTGTGGAGAGATCTGCTGCTAGCCTTATGGGTCTTCCATGGTAAGTTAGAGACCTCTTTTGTCTGGCTGCTTTTATGATTTTTTTCTTTATCACCATATTTTGCAAATTTAATTACCATATAACTTGGTGTTGGCCTGCTTTTGTTGATTTTGATCAGAGTTCTCTGTGCCTCCTGGATTTGGATGTCTGTTTCCTTCCCCAGATTGGGAAAGTTTTCAGATATTATTATGTCCTCAAATAAATCTTCTGCCCCCTTTTCTTTCTCTTTTTCTTCTGGGCCTCCTATGATATGAACGTTTTAAATTTGATGGAGTCACTGAGTTTCCTAAGTCTACTCTCATGATCCATAATTTTTCTTTCTCTTGTTGTTCAGCTTCATTTTTTTCTCATAATTCTATCTTCTATATCACTTGTTCATTCCTCTGCTACCTCCATCCTTATGGTCATTATGTCCATTTTTGAATCTCAGTTATTACATTTTTCATTCCTGCCTGATTTTTTTCTTAGCTCTTTTTTCTCTGCAGTAAAGGTCTCCCTGATATAGTCTATGCTTTTCTCAAGCCCAGCAAGTATCCATATAATTGTTGCTTTAAATTCTCTATCAGGCATAATACTAATATCTGTTTCAGCTAAATCTCTGGCCATGACCTTTTCTTGTTCTTTCTTTTGGAATGAATTCCTCCATCTTGTATTTTTGTCTAGGTCTCTGTCTTCTTCTGCGCATTTGAAAAGTCTGTTATACTTCCAATTCCTGAGAGTAATGGCTTTATGAAGAAGAGGTCATATACTGACCAGGGCCTGGCACTTCGGGAACTGTCTCTGGTGTGTGCTATGTGTACTCTGCCTCTGTGTTTGGCTGCTCTATCCCTGAGGCCAATTGTCTGCAGAATTTTTCCTTGCCTGCAGTGGGCAGTGTTTGGACCTTGGCCAGAGTGTGGCAAATTTTAACTAGGCGTTCTCTGATCTGCTTGTTAAATGAGACCTGATGCTACATCCGCTAGAACTGAAGCCTGGAAGAATTCTATAGTCAGTAGATCTGGTGCATGTGGAAGTTTCTGCTGGGCTTCTAAGGAAGGGACCCACTGCTGGTCCTAAGGCACACTTGCCTGAGAAAAGCAGTACCAGCAAAGCACATGGCAGTGGGACTTGGTAGAAGCAGGTTAGTAAGTCACCGTTGGTGGTGTGCTGTTTACTGAATGAAGTTGCTTTATGCTGAGGGGCAAGGAAATGGTGCCAGCCAGATCCTTCATCCCCAGAGAGGAGACCAAGTGCTTTCTGCTCTAATGGAAACACTCCCAGAAGAGGGAATAATTTTCCCTCATGTGTCCCAGGTGTTTTTCAGATAGCGGTTTTCACACTGTCTCTGAATTGTTTGCCTGCCTGGAGCAGCACAGTGTCCCCCAATTGCTATCCCAGCCAAGCCTACTGACTTTTCAAACTCCAAACTTTAGGTACCTGAGGTGGTGAGGACTTGCACTGATCTTCTGGGGGAGGGTATTACTGCACTGGGACTGATGCAAGTTTGACCAAGGAAGTTCAGCCATGCCAGAGTGCAGGGGCATGGGATTTGGAGCACAGCAGGCTAAATAGCCAGTGTACAATTTAGCTGCCCTCAGCAGGTGCCTCTGTGCCTATGCTTAGGGGCAGGGAAGGGAAATGGTGACTGCTGGCTCTTTTGTCCCTTGAGAGGCAACTGCAAACATCACCTCTCACAGATGTACTTCAAGAAGAGTGAACAATCTCTCTCCATGCATCCTAGGCAATCGTTAGATCACAATCTGCCCTGTGAGTTGCTGGCATGCCTTTTCTACTGGAATTGGGCAGCATCCTTATATTCTATCCCAGCCAAGGCAGCAGACCTTTAAAACTCCAGGCTTTGAACCCTTCTGGTTGCAAAAACTCACAAAAATCAGCCCCCCTCCTTTCCTAGCCAAAGGCTTGGGAGATGTGTTCTCCTTGAGCTTACCCTTGTGTGCTCCACTCTCTCTTCTCTTTCTTTGCAACCAAGGCTTCCTCACCTCTGGCGCACTCATGATCCATTTCTCCCCTAAACCATGTGTCTTCACTTCTTATCTTCCTTGATATAGCCTCTTCTCTCCCTATAGTTGTGCAGTGTAGTTCATCAGTCATCAGGTTGATTTAATGGGTATTCAGGATGATTTGATAGTTATCTAGCTGCGTTTGAGAAATGAGGCAAGCCTAGGGTCCTCCAACTCTGCTACCATCTTAGCTCCCCTATTGGTAATATGGACATTTTAACAATATTAAGTCTTCCAATCCATGAATGTGTGATGTCTTTCCATTTATTTATGTTTTTTTAAATTTTTTTCATCAAAGTTTTGTAGTTTTCAATGTACACGACTTTTATTTCCTTACGTTTACTACTTTTATTCTCTTAGATGCTATTACAAATAAGATTGCTTTCTTAGTTTCCTTTTTTGATAGTTCCTTGATAGTATATAGAATCACAATGACTTTGTGTATGTTGTATACTATATATGTTGATTTTGCATTCTGTAATTTTACTGAATTTATTTATTAATTCTAAGATTTTTTTGTGAAATTGAGGGTTTTCTATATATAAAATCTGCCATCTGTAAATAGAGACAATTTTATTTCTTCCTTTCTGAATTCCATGCCTATTTTTTTTACTCTCTTGTCTAATTGCTCTGGATAAGACTTCTAGTACTATGTTGGACAGAATAACCCATTGTTCCTTATCTTGGAAGAAAAACTTTCAGTTTTTCCCTGGTAAGTATAAATTGTAGCTGTGGGTTTGTCATGTATGTCTTTACTATATTGAAGTGCATTCTTTCTATACCTAGAAAAGCAATATAAAAGATCAGTAAAAAGAAGAGCTGGTTTTTTGAACAGATAAGCAGAATTTGCAAATGTTTAAGTACACTAAATAAGAAGAGAAAATACAAATGAAATTAGAAATGAAAAAAGGAAACATTACAACTGATTCCACAGTAATGCAATGGATCACAAGAGACTAACTGAACAATTATACATCAATATATTAGATAATTTGGAAGAAATGAATAAGTTTCTGGAAACATACAACCTACCAACATGGAATCATGAAGAAATAGAAAATCTAAACATACCATTAACAATAAAGAGACTAAATTAGTAATCAAAAACTTCCTATCAAAGAAACTTAACACAGGAGTAGATGGCTTCACTAGTGAATTCTGCCAAACATTTAAAGAATTAATGCCAACCTTCTCAAACTCTTCCAAAAAATTAAAGAGGATAGAACACTTCCAAACTATTATTACAAGATCCAGAATTACCTTGAAACTAAACCCAGACAAACACACTACAAGAAAAGAAAATTATAGGCCAATATCCCTAATGAACATAAATGCAAAAATCCACAACAAAACAATGACAAACCAAGTTCAACAGTACATCGAAGTGATCATACACCATGATAAAGTGGGATTTACTCCTGGGATGCAAGGATGCAAGGATGTCTATATTACTTCAAAATAGACAAATCGATACATATGATACACTATAAAAAGTTTTTAACAAAATTCAACAAATTTTCATGATAAAAATGCTCAAAGCTTAGATTAATATTTCATTGCAAAATCAGGAGATGTTAATCTGATGGATGACCAGTCTGTAGAATTTTCACTACCACATTCCTCCATGTGCCAAAATGTAACCTTCCTACATTCTGTTCTGCCAACTAGGGGAAAGAACTTAAATTTATTTAAGATTAATGCTGGCAAGATCCTTAATGGATCCTTCTTCCAAATCTGGGCTTAATATATACCTTTCAAGGCCTTAGGGCATGGGAAAGTCTGATGAGAGAAATTTCTTGATGTTTTTTTGAAGCATGTTTTAAAATATTGTATCTTTGGTTGTGGTTGTACCTTGTGTCCTCGGAATTCCCTGCAGGTGATGGTGCTGTATTCCAGTTTTTGGAACAGTGAACTGCTTTCCCATGTTGGGGGAGTTCCTCACCTTACAAATATCTCCTACCATAAAAGCTAGAAAATGCTGGATACTCACTTCCCTAGGCTTCACTGTTATCACATACACATATGACCTAGATTCAGCCAGTTAAGCACATCAGAGCTAGTGACTGGAGCAGCAAAAGTGGTAAGGAACTCTTTCTATAGCAACGGTAACAGGTTCTGAAAATAGTAAATCCCAGTGAAATTGCCAATTCTATTAACAACCTTGCTCTATGATTTAGTTTTAAATGTGGTTTCTAGCTGCAGAGCTTTGAGTTTTGTTTTCCAGCACCGAACAATTCTATAAACTCCCAATATCCTTTTAATAAACTCTGTCTCTCTTTTCTCAGCCAAAGTCTGCTTTGGTTGTTCTCAACCAAGAACAATGAGTTACATAGACAACCTCAAATGTGCTAACGGAGACTTTGAAGGAGCTAATGGCACGTCACAGGGGATCTAAGTTACCACAATCCACAGCTCAGGTACTAAAAGAGTAGAATATAGCTTTGCCTCCAATGTGTTTCTGCCACTCATCCCGGGACTTTCATTTGAAAGAATTTAGCTCTGCATTTGGAAATTGCCAGTTTAATTCCTACTTTGTTTTTGTTTTTATATCAAGTCACTTTTTTTCCTATTTACATGACTAAGTGTTCAGTGAATTATAAGCAAACAAAAATTGTCAATTTTTGATACATTTGCATAAGAAATAAGTGTAATGATTTTATATTGCATTCCAGTGAAATAAATTCATAGAGTAATTCAGATGGAAATCATGCATATTTTTCATTTAATGAAATATGCAGTTTTTTTTCTTTAGAAGATTAAAATTAAATGTTCTTAGGCAAGCCTTGAAAACAGTTTAAAATGAGAGCAACAGAGACAACAATAAAAGTTCAGAGTTTAAACACTGTATCGAGTTTAAATCATTCATTTGGCATCACCAAGCATTTTTTTATTCTTCAATTTTTCACTCTTTCTTCTTTTGTTGCAGATCACATGGAACTAAAGAAAACTCAAATATCTAATTGTGGCCACTTGTCCAAAACTTTGAATGATGAGTAAAATTAGAGACCTACATCTCTTAAAAATGAATGCCAATAGAAATTAAACAAAAAAAAGAAAGAACATAAAAGTCACACACCAATAATTATTGCTCATTGATACTACTTCCATTTTATATTAGATACTGGCTAGAATAGTAAATAGTTAAGTTATCCAGAATATATCTTTGCACTCTCTATCCTGGTTTAAAAGAAAGACTTTTTCTTTTCTTTTCTTTTAAACTCACTGGATGATGGGCCTAACTGACATGATTCTCTTGCCTTATTCATGGTTTATTGTTAGATGCAGTTTTAAAAGTCAAGTTAGTATTAAATTCTTTAAAGCATGTCACTTTTGCAAATTATGATTCTTCCTCAGCCTTTTCAAGAAGGTTCTCCCAGAAACACTATTTATTTTGTGTCAATTTAAAATTCACAGAAAACAGATTCCAGAACTCACTCTTTATCTGTGACTAGCTGTAACAAACCTTTATTAGCAAGTCATTTTAGATAACTGTTTTTGCTAAATTAGATTCATTTAGTCTTACCAATCTTGATGGCAATAAATAAACAAATAAGTAGTTTCTGAACACTAACTATATCGTATACATTGCCCAGATGTGTGTGTATGTGTATGTATGAGTGTGTTCTTGTACCCCATATGCAATGCCCTTTCTTCTTGAGGGGAATTCTCCTTTGCAAATATAATTGGTGGGATACCTTACATCATGTCTCTACAGGAAGCTGGACAGAGGAAGGCTGTAGAATCCTTAATCGTCATTCTCCCTACTTTGCTGGCAGCCATATGCCAGTATATAGACCAATCACAGACTTCCACATCTACTTTTATTCACTTGATTGTGAGGTCAAGAGCAAGAGCACCTGCTTCCTTCAATACAGTATATGCTTCCTACCCTCTAACCCTCCTGTCCACATGCACACCTTACAAGTTTGATTCTCCAGCCTTTATGTTACTCTGTGAATTCCAAAAAAGCTTCTTATTAAATTTACCTTTTTCAAAGAATAGCTAAAGATGGTTTCAGCTGTTTGCAGTAATGACACTAAAAACCCAAGCACCCCGACTGATATACTATTAGGTTTAGAGGATGGAGTTGACTACATTTAATGGTGCCAGATATTAGACAAAAGGAATTGTATGTGCTGTTGAAGGGCATGGAAAAGAATGTTGATGCTACATTTACAAACACTAACTGATTATCTAAAATTCCCTACATTTTCTATTTGCTTTTTTAATAGCATTAAAATAACCCTATGAAAATATCTCAGCATTTTCTTTTCCAAGTAAGCTAATCCAATTTTTTAAAGTAAAAAATGCCAGGTTTAAATAATTAATTTAGCAAATATGTACCCTTTAAGAGTTAGAAAAATGAAAAACTAAACAAAAATGTATAAAATCAACTTTGACATCACTGTTACATACAACATTTTAGAAAACTGATTGTTTGCATCCCCAACCTCCCACACTTGAGCTTATGTACTTTCACTGTTTAAATTTTACTTGTCATAAGTGAGAAGCTAAGTAAATGAAAGTAGCTTTAAAAAGATCTGCACCCAGCATCATTGCATCAGAGTTGCAGACATCAAACTCAGGCTCATGAGCTTGCCTTCAGATTTAATTCTAGATGTCCTTTCTCTCCTGCACATGTGAATAAATAGGAAAATGATTTCCGTTAGCTAGATCTCTGGTTTAAGCAGAAATGCAATCATCATAGTTCCTAAGTGTTGTGTGTACACTCTCTAACTCAATTTTCTCAGCATTATTTAGACACGCTCACTGCTTAAACCTGATAGGAAGCCTTACCGCCCATACCAATTAACCTAACCCTGCAATTTAGTTTTACCCAGTCGTCCTTGAATCCTTCCTTGTTCTCTTCTGTGCTACTTATTTGAATTGGTTTGAATCCTTTCCCAGAAAGTGTTTGTAATCTGAAAATTGTCTTAATCTCTTTGGTCCAATTTTTCCTGCTCTTTAATTTCCCATGGGACCCAGGTGGATTTCCAAACTTTTCCACACATCACATGGAACACTATTTTTTAAGTACAATTTTCTCTTTGCATTTTGCCCATGGGAACTGGGATTCTAAAAACAGCAGTAGTCAGCCAAACCACAATAAAGAGCTTATCTTCCTTCTATTCTCATGGGGTTTCTAGATGTTTCTCTCAGTAGGATCCAGAAAGGAAAGAAGAGACAAAAATGTGTCTTAACTGCCAAGCTAATGCTACTCTATACAGGTAAGGCATTGAAAAATATAAATCAGTTGAGAGGTAGGAAGTCAACTATGCCCTTGGAATGACAACTTCTCTGGGTACTTGGGACCAGGCTTAAATAAAGAAATGAAACTGGGATCTCCAATTTGGCTCAAGTAGAAAATAATTAACCCCACATCACTTATCATTATAAAAGTAAAATAAAGTCATTAGAGGGGATGAGTATGTTCTCTGAAGATTTCATTTAGAACTTGGTACTCCTTTAGGTCATCATCTTTAGAGCTTCTACGATTAATGTTGAGGTATAATATGGTTTTATGGGTTTAATTGACTTATCTGGATGCATAAATTCATGATTTTCTGAAAAAACACTGACAGATATTCATGTCACTCTACATGTGTTCATATTTTTCTCATATTTCTCTAGGTGGGAGTTTTTATGCTGACATTCTCTATCCTGCAAACAAATTGAGCCCTATAACACACTGGTTAACTTGGGATTTAAGATCTGCACAAAATAGATTTCCTATAAAACTAATAACAAGGCAACATAAAATACAGTGATATATCCGATTTCTCTTCAGTATCAGGATGATGTTAAGTGGTGTCTCTATAGAGTTATATATGTTAAGGGAAACTAGAGTTTTTAATAACAAAAATTACCATAATTCTTTACTTCAATTTCTTCAAATAAGCTTCTTCTTGATTGTTCTTCCTAGTAAAACATGAAACAAAGACTCTAGCAATAATAACATACTAGAGCCTGTATTTGCATAATTTGTTTGTCCTCAAAATAACTTTATGAGTTAGGTATCCAAGTTAGGCATCCACATTACCTCAGTGTTACAGAGGGAGAGAGGGTGGCTTAGAAAGAACTGTTACTTGCCCAGAGTTACAGCACTAGTGGAGCCAGTACTTGAACCCACATCTATGTGTAGATACAGAGTTCAAGTTCTCAAACACATCTCATCTCCATGGAGAGACACAAATATTTATATAAATGTAAACCATATAAATTACAATCTCAAGATTCAATCTCTGCCTGGTAGGAACAACTGTACTGTGCTAGTTATCTTTGGCAATGGAGAAACCATTCTCAAGTAAGACAGAATCTTCCCCTTGGTGCAATAACGATTTGCATTTGTCTTAAAAAGTAAAGAAAAACTGAAATTTCCCCAAAAGACATGACATGAATACCAATCAACACATAGCTTTTTTCTTAACCTGAAATTATAATAATCTTTATGTCCAAAAGTTCCAACTGTAAGACCAAACAGAGTAAAGAGAGACCTGATAATGCAGATTTTTTGTAGAATTATATAAGAGACCAGGATAGTATATATTCTAGACACAGGAGAGCGGGTAATTTTCATGGCTTACTTGTAGCATACATGTGAGTTTGTGTGGGTGTTTGCAAGTGGTGGACATAGAGAAAAAAGGGAGTATTCATAACCATCTAGTCTCACAGAATTATTTTAAGAGTTACCAAATGATACATGTCTTAAAACATAGATTACTTGTAATCTCCTATTCAAAGAATTCCATGTATCCTATAATTCATGCATTAGTCTAATTTTCTTCAATATTTTAAATATTTTTATCCTTCAAAAGTATGCAACTAAAATTACATACTCTGAAATTGCCTTTCTTGAGATTGATTTACTGCTGTGATGCTTGCTAACTAGAAATGGATTCAGAAAATGCTGAGATAAATAGCTAACCATATTAGAGAATATAGTGCTAAGCTGTGATAAACCTAGAACTGTATATATTATATTACCATATGTTAGTAGTTTTCAGATTAAAGAAAATTTATAAAATAACTGTTTTTTCCCAGAACAGACACTTCACCAAGAAATATTATTTTCTCTTTGTTTATGTCCTAATATCTCTGAAGGAAATTTTTAATACCTGATGTGTGTGTGTGTGTGTGTGTGTGTGTGTGTGTGTTTATAAATCAGAGGACACAAAATAAGAGTCCACAGGTCTTTGTTAGTCTACAGATATGTTTTACTAGAATAAATTTTACTAGAATAAATTTGAGCCATATGAAAATACAGTTGATTCTTAACACGGGTTTGAATTGCATGTGTCCACTTATATGCAGATTTTTACTTTTCTTTAAATATACTTTCTTTTCCTTATATTTTCTTAATAACATTTTCTTTTTTCTAGTTTGCTTTACTATAAGAATACAGTTTATAATACAATGTTTATTTTATTGGTAAGGCTTTCAGTCAACAGTATGCCATTAGCAGTTAAGTTTAGGGACAGTCAAAAGTTATATATGGAATTTTCACTGCATGAGAGGCCAAAACCCCTAACCCCTATATTGTTCAAAAGTCAACTGCATTCTCTGGATGTTAGCACTCTCCTGTGTAAAATGCAATTTTTGGACAAAGTGATCTCTGAGCTATTCTGATTTGAAACCGTGTGAGATGCTGAATGCTGACAATTGCTATCTGTCATTTAAAATAAAAGGAGGACTACCAATTTCTACTACAGTGATAGCTTCCCAAGTTCGGGCTACAGTCAATTAGTGGGAGTGGAAAGCAATTTGTCTGCAACTTTCTAAGGCAGTACTGTGCAAACTTGAGAGTGTGTAAGAATCACCTGAGAACTCAAGAAAATGCAAATTCTTGGGCTATACCCCTCCAGACACTCTGACTAAACATGTCTGGAATATAAACTGAGTACTGTATTTGCATTTCTAACAAACTTTCCAGGTCATGCTAATGTTATTGGACCATAGACACATTTTGAAGAGCACTCATTCACCTGAAGAAGAATCATTCAAAAGGCATTCAACTCATACCACATACAAAAATTATCACAAAATATAATCAAAGACCTAAGTATGAGAGCTATTTAAAAAAAACATACAATCTTAAAACTATAAAACCTTAGAAGCAAACATATACATAAATCTTCATGACCACAAAATATGTACCAGCAACAACAAAAACAAACTGATAAAGAGACATCATCAAAATTAAAACAGTTTTGCTTCAAAGAACACCAATATATAGGTAATGTGGTGATGGATGTACAACTCTGAGAATATACTAAAAACCATCAAACTCTATATGGTAAGTGGGAGAATGATATGTAATGCAAATTATATCTCAATGAAGCTGTTTTTAAAAGGCATTAAATGTTTACTGAACAGGTATTGCAATTTGAGCACTGTCTTCTCCCTCTTTTTAATTTTGAATATATCAGATTAGGTAGCAATTCCTCTGGAACATTTTTCTAACCTTCACCTTTCCCAATGACTTGACTTGATGCTTTGACTAAATACTTTCAACTCACCTCTGCTTCCCCTTCAGAGCCTGTGTGTCACTTTACCAAGATAGATTATTCAATATTCTGTCATCCTTTTCAGATTCTAAATTCCAGGAACCATGAATATTTCGTCTGCCATGCTATGTCCATAACTTAATACAGTGTTTGTTAGAGTTGGTGGTTAGTAAATTATTCTCAAATTAATGAAGGAAGGGCTCATGATCTTATGAGACTTTATAGTGTCATAATACCTTGGTAGCATGAGGTGAAGAGAACGCCAAGCACTTCCTGTGCTCTTCACAGGCATACGGCCATGGTTATTGTGAAGACAAAGCACATTTTGTTATAATCAAAGAGGACACCCAAGGACTTTCTTCAAAAGGAGCATCATATGGCAGAAGATTTAGAGTAAAACCCTTACCTTTTCTTGTTGTTGTTAAAACCTTACCTTTTTTGTTGTTGTTGTTTTCTTTTAAGCTCTGTAGCTCTGGGCAGACTGCCTCACCCAGCTAAACTTCAGTTCCCTCATCAGTAAGGCAATGATGATGAAATTCATTTCTATTTTCCTGTCTGGGTGGTTGTGAAGAACAAACAAGATAATTCAGGTGTTCACTTCTTGCAAAGATGTGAAACTACATACCATGCTAATGGTATGACATATGAGTAAAGAATTAAAAATTTGACAACTGAAGAAAGTCATTTGTTTAGATCAGAACCAAACAGCAGACATGCTTAGTTGCCTACACAATAGCCATTTCTCTTTTCTTCCTCACTAACAGGATTCCAATTTTGTTTGAGTAGCCATGTGCCCTCCCCTAGGAACTGAATTCTGATTGGTCTAAGCAAATCATTAAAATTATATTTTCCTTATCTACAATTGGTTTTGGGATAGACATTAGTTCAGTTCTGGCCAAGGAAAAATAATGTGAATCTAATATGTGCTTCAGGGAAAGATTTTCCTCCTTGAACAAAAGTATACAAGAAAAAAACTCTTTTATTTCCACCTACTTTAACTCCCTGTGTGAGATTCCATTGTAGAAGGACCTCAAGCAGAGGGCTGCTGTCACCAACTCCCAATTGTGAAAGAAGGGCCAAGAAAAACACAGAGATGCTGCACCATAACTGTCAGTGAGCCACCAACCTTGGAACCAATGATCACCAGAGTTTTTGCCATATGAAGTGAAGAACCGCCTGTAATATGGAAGCCACTATTAGTGGTGCTTTAAAATAGTGATTTTGAAAGTGCTCTAACTGATGCTAAGCTCTTTTTTGGAAGTGTGGTGACAGAGTGACACAGGGAAAGCCCTAGTTTCCCCTAGTCTTTCATAAGGCCTTCACAGCTATCTAAAGCAGTTTAGCCCAAAGACTCCTTGCATTTTGCCACATTAGAGCTGGAACAATAGGCAATTAAATTTTTGAAAATTGGAAAACTTGTTCTTGAAATTAGGCAGATTAATTGAAATGATAAAAGGTATTTTTAAATGTTCATGTCTAAGTGCTTGTCACACTAATTTCGATAAAAGAAGAGAAGACAAAGCATAAGAGAAATGAGGATGAGTTTTTCAAGCCTGAGCATTTGTTGATTTCTAACGTAGATTCCTATAGGTTCAGGACACTGTTTTAAACAAGGTACAATAGATAGCTGAAAAGTGTGCAATTTTCTGAGTGGCTTTTGAAGCCTTACTGTCCCAGTCAACACCCATCTCTTTTATTAGAGTAACCACATCAAAGCAGCCAGGAAACCCAGGAATGCATAAGTAGGCACAAGGGCACATGTGTATACACAGACACACACGCACGCGCGCGCACACACACACACACACACACACAAAATCACACATAATTACTTTTGACAACTCTTCCTTTATCTCACCGAAGAAAGTGAGAGTAATTCTACCCAACTGAATTTCCTTGGGGAAAGGGGGTACTTTTGTTGAAAATACACAAGTGCTATTAGTTAAATAAAGCACCTAGTGGAAACTCAGACAACAGATCTTAACGCTTTTTAACAGTGTGTCTGAAAATAGTGACTATTGACATGTTTTACAATGAATTTATTCTTCTTCCTCCAGAGATAAATCCAAGGCAGACTCAGTTGTAGTAAGCATACATAAAGCTAAATGATTTTAAGATACAGTAATGAGTCATTTGTCTAAAAAGACTGACTCTAAGTTAACTGATAGCAAGGCTCTTCACCTTAGTCATATTGGAGTTCTCAATGCTAGGCAAAATCCCTAGCACAAAGGAAGGGCTCTATAAGTTTTTGTGGAATAAATTTTTGATTGAATGAAATCATGAATAAATTACTAATTTGCCAAATTTTAATGCTATGGTTCTTTTAATTCCTTTTCTGGATCCCAAACATTGTATTTTTGTAAAGTATCTTTCAAACTCCATGTATGATGACTATTTTGAATCATAAGAAGAAATATGCCTCTACATAATTTAGATTGTCATGAGCTAGAGTGAAGAATTGTTGGATTTTATATTTATAAATGTTATACATTTATAAACTGAGAGCAGGTAATATGTGATCTCCAGCAGGGATCCAGGACATTAAAAATAACTCACAGACCCAATAATACCTGAGCAGTCCACTGCATGTACAGATAATCATAGGCTGAGGGTCATTGTTGTAGTAATGACCTATCCTGGAGAAATACTTTGACCAAAAAATGGTTCATCCTCTTCATCCAAGTCCAGCTTCAGATAAGACCCCTAAGAAATAGTAAAAGAGGATCTCATCCATCTAGACACCAATATAGTTTAAGCAGTCCTGGAATAGAAGATACTATAGCCAAATTTCCCTCATGTCTTGCCCTCCTCTGTCCAGTGGGAAGGAAACGACCTAAACAACCTCCCAGTTCAGCCATATTGCCACTTTGGCGATGCTCTTCATACAAAACTTGTTCACTCCCTGCTTCTAAATCCTTAGGTCATAAAATCTTCAAGAATATTCTTCCTAGCTCCCTCTGCTCACTTACATGCTCTTCTTTATACCAATGCACACAATCAATCCATTTAGATGTAATCTCTTCCTTCCCTGAATTCCTAAACCATATATATATATATGTATATATATATATATATATGTATATATATATAATATAAATATATATAAAACCCACAACATTTGTCTCTGCATGGCATATTATTTTACTATGTATAGCCAATCCCATATCATTTCAGCATATGTAGTCTGTCCTATATCATTTCATCATGATCACTAGTATTTTTAACAATGGATACCTTTTATTTTTTTTACATATTGAGCACTAGGTGCTATGTTAGGTGCTTCATAATTGTGTGTCAGGGTCATATCTCAGATATATCTCCCAGTGTTCCCCTTCCTTCAACCTATTCCAAAATAGAAAAAAAAAAGAATCAAAGAAAGCACTAGCCTAAGTATACATCCTTGACTAAAAAGTGACTGTGTCTCCCCTTAATACCAAACAAATCATTCATCCTGATGCTTTCCTTTTATTTCCTATCTAGATCATGGACTCCGTACTTTTACAAAACCAGAGTTTGTGGAAAAGCCAGGGAAAAACAGAGGGGAAAAACGTGGAGGACTCTGGATGGCCAAAGACAAAAGAAGTTTCCATTCTGGAAGATCTGGGAGTAGAATGGAAGGGACAACTCTCCCAATTTCCTAGAGAATGGAGGAACCATTTCCTAAGGGCACCCCAGTATCTCAACAGTCCTAGTCACTTGTAAGTGTCTGAAATAAGGGTATCCAATTTGGGGGACATATTATGTAGTTCTCCCCACTTGTTCTAAATTAAGAGGCCTTGGTCCATATGATATTCAGAAGGGTTTCATTAAAAACTATTACCATATGTGTATACCCTGTGAGTTTGCCTTGGTTACACACTTCTAGAATGGTATTCAACTCATCTTAAGGGTACAGTAATTATCCTATTAATCAACATATTCAATTAGCTAAGATGTCCTATTCATCAAAAACATACTTAATAAATGCAAGTTCATTTAGCTAAGAGAAAGCACAGGCATATTAATCTCCAGTAAATTTCAGATGACAATAAGATTAACAAATGTTTATAATCCATTTCTATCCTCGGCCATCAAAGCAAACATCAAACTCAAGCTGTCATCATTGTGATCCTAAATCATATAAAATGTTAACAAGCTAACACTTTAAAAACTAAAAAAGCACAGAGCACATCTTTTATTAGATATTATGATGGTCCCAGACATTTAAGCCTTTCTTATTAGTTATCCAGAGGAAGTAAAACATGACTTTTATCATTTTTACTCCTCCCTCTAAGACATAAAGTACTGGTTAATAAAGTTTTTCAGGTTTGTCTGCAGCATAATTTGTGACATCATTAATCATGAAGAAATTGATTATTTTTGCCACCTAATTAGTGAAACAAACCTCCATTTAGCACCTTGTGCTGAAAACATGTCAGCACTTCATTACACAGATATTGGAAACTGCAATCTGGTTGCTATGGTGACAACAAGATCCTATGGGGATTTTTGTGTTTAGCTGACACCTCTAGATCAGACAGAATATGATTAAAAGAAAAGAATCTAACTTAAAACACTTTTGTGCTGAAAACACTATAAAATTATGTTTTTCAAACTGCCAATTTCAAATAAAATGATTGTATAAGTCTCCATAGAAATAAACTTCTTTTTGTATTTCATTATCTTCAGACTTTCATTTGTCTTTACTTTGAAGATAAAAATCATTATTGTAGAAACACTCAGACCATAAGCCCAATTGTTTAAATATTTTATTGATTTTAGCAATGTATAAATCATGATAGAAGTCAGAGAGTTAAGCCAAAGGAAAAAGACAAAAGATGTATGGCCTTAAAACAATAAATAAATAAATCAGAAACATAGATTGCTTTATGTTAATATGATTCTGTGACAGTAACTGGCAGGGAAGCTTGTTAAAAAGACAATTCATTAAAAGTTATAGCTGTTTGGTTACATGCCAGATTTTCCCCTGTTCTTCCTTTATGCTATCGCTCTGCATTTATTTGCAATACTTGGTTTTTACAATTTGACATACATATAATGGAGTCCGGGGTTAATATTAAAATATAGAAAAATATTCCAGTCAGCAAATAATGATTGAGCTCTTATTTATTCTAAATAAATGTAACACTTTATAATTTTTATAATTTAATCCTCCTTTCAAAAAATTCATTGATCTCAATATATGCAATATCTTATTTGCACAGCCCATTTCAGCACCTAAAGATGGCATAGCCTTGCATAGCCTTGGGTAGTTAGAACCTGGCTTCTGTCAAGACTAGGGTGCTACTACTGAGAGAATGGTCAAGACCCAGAAGACTGAGAAAATCCTAGGGTGGGTATGGCATGTGCTTAACAAGTGCACTCCAGAGCACATAATACCAGCCAAGTGTGGCAAAGAGAGAAGTCATTTGGCAGTGGAGTCCCAAATGGTTAGTGCCCAAGATGGCTCTTAACAGCGCACAGGATCTGAGATTTAATTGCAGGAAAGATTTCAACCCTGGCAAAATTTAGATATAAGGCAGGAAAACCAAGGCATTGGCATACCCACAACCTAGTTTGGGAAGCTATTTTTAAAAGTATCTAATTTCCAGGGCATCTGGGTGGCTCAGTCAGTTGAGCGTCTGACTCTTGATTTTAGCTCAAGTCATGATCCCAGGGTAGTGGGATTGCGCTCCACTCAATGTGGAGCCTGCTTGAGATTTTCATTCATTCATTCTCTCTCTCTCTCTCTCTCTCTCTCTCTCTCTCTCTCTCTCTCTGCACCTCCCTCCTGCTCTCTCTCTCTCTCTCTCTCTGTCTCAAAAATAAACTAAAAAATGAAAAAAATTAATTTTCATGGATGCTGAATCAACAGGAGCCAGCAAATCATTATTGATGTCCCAGGTGACACTGAATTGTTAGCTCTGCCACTGGACATGCAAATTTAAGAATAGAAGTGATAACTCTTCTGAGAACCTAAGCATAATATATAGTAGACTGTATTGGTGAATATTGACTCAAGAGAGCCCTAAAATCACTGAAAAAGTCTATTCATAAAATAAATTATACAGAAATCATTTTGCAAGTCTGAATAATGATTTAGCAGAATTTTAAAGACAGGGAGACTCCATTTGACTTTAGCAGTAAATAGCAAAACTTAGCATAAATTATCTTGCTGGCCTCAACTTCTCTGGAAGCACAAAAAGCAAATAATCTGCTATAAAATAAAAGGATAAAGGCAACCTTTGGCAATCCAGATCCCATTTACTCAGGGCAAAATAATGTATATTAATTTTTCTATATTTCTCTAGAATTCATAATCAAGTCAATAGTAGCCATGTATATTTGGTATAATATGTTCTCAGGACTACTCTGAGTGTCAAATTTGTGGCATTACTTTCAGCTATATTGATGCTAGCTAGAATCTCTCCTAAGTACTATATGGAGCTCTAAACTCCATGACTGGAGAAGTGGCACATAGGCTTACAGCTGTGGAGTAGAGTTCAGTTTTCCGCCTGATTTATGAATAAGTATCTGAACTTCAAACTTTATCATTCTATAGGTACCACATCAATTCCTACTTAATCACTAAGGAAGGTAGATGGCTATACTATGACTTATGTAAGTGTATCAGTCCACAGACAAATATGAAACTATAAGGTGTTTTGATTTTTCATTAAATCTTTCATTTTGAGATCATTTTAGAATCACATACAGTTACAGGAAATAATACAGGAATATCCTGTGACCCTTTATCCACTTTCACCCAATGCTAATATCTTTATAAAACTACAGTACAATATCCCAACTAGGGTATTGACATTGATGCTATCAAGTTGCAGAACATTTCCACTACCACAAAATCCCTCATGTTGCCTTTTACAAACATACTTCATTCACAGCCCTAGACCCTCTTTAGTTTCTGATAGCAGCTGATCTGTTCTCTGTGATCACAATTTTTCAAAACTGTTATATAAAGAGAATCATACAGTATGGAATATTTTGGAACTGACTTATTTTATTCAATATAATTATCTGGAGATTCATCCAGGTTTTTTTGCACATATCAGCAGTTTATTCCTTTTTTACTAAGTAGTATTCCATGATAAGAATGTACTACAATTGTTTAACCGTGTAGTCATTGAAGGGCATTTGAATAAAACCACTATCAATATTCATATACAGGTTTTTTGTGTGTTTTCATTTGTCTGTTGTAAACTCCCAGAAATGCAACCGCTAAGTCATATGGTAGTTGCATGTTTAGTTATTCAAGAAACTACCAAATTGTTTTCCAGAATGTCTGTACCATTGAATGTTTCCAAAAGTGATGTATGAGTGATCCATTATTTGGCATTCTTGCCAGCATTTGATGTCAGTACTGTATTTTATTTTAGCCATACTGGTAAGTTAAAAGTGACATTGATTATCATTTCATTATCATATTTTCCATCTTCATATGTTCTTCATGTCTTCTGCCATTTTGTAATTGGATAAAATTGTTTCATTTTGTTTTTTTCTGTTGAGCTTTGATTGAACTTTATGCTTCCAGATTCCAGTCCTCTGCCATGTATGCAGTTTTCAAATATTTCCTCCAAAGTTGTTGATAGTCTTTTCATCTTCTTAGCAAACTTTCACAGAGCAAAATGTTTTGATTTTGATAAAGTTCATTTTATCAGTTTTTTATTTTATGTGTCGTACTTTCAAGGTGAATTCTAAGAACTCTGCCTAGCTTTGGGTCCTGAAAATTTTCTCCTATGTTTTACTTCTAAAAGTTTTATATGTTTACATTTTACATTTAAATCCATGATCAGGGCACCTGAGTGGCTCACTCAGTTAAGTGTCCAACTCTTGATATCAGCTCAGGTAATGATCTCAGGGTCATGGGATCAAGCCCTACATTGGACTATACGCTGAGCATGGAGACTGCTTAAGATTCTCTTTCTCTCTCTCTCTCTCTCTCTCTCTCTCTCTCTCTCCCCCCCACCCAAGACATTCTCTCTCTCTCTCTCCCTCTCTCTCTCAAATAAAAATATAAAAAGAATTTATAAAAAATAAATAAGCTCATGATCAGTGTCAACTTAATGTTTGTATACTGTGTGAGACAAGCTGAGGCTCATTTTTTACCTATGCTATTCATTTGCTCCAGCACCATTTGCTCAAAAGTAATCTTTTCTCCCTTGAATTAACTTCTTCCTTTGTCAATAATTAGCTGGGCATATTTGTGGGTCTATTTCTGCCTCTATTCTGTTTCATTGGTCTCTGTGTCTATTTCTGACAATACCATATAGTTTGGATTACTGTAGATATATAAAAAGTCTTCAAATCAGGTAGATTGATTCCTCTCATTTTATCCTTCATTTTCAAAATTGTTTTAGCTATTCTACATCCTTTGTCTTTCTATTAAATTTTAGAATAAATTTGTCTATACAAGAAATCTGGCTGGGATTTTGATAGAAATTGTGTTAAATTGAATTAAAAGCAAATGTAATTCAGCAAATAATATCAAATTGAGTCATTATCTCAGGAACACAGAAGTGGCTTCTACAGCAATGGGTCACAATCTAATATTTTTATGTCATTATGTTCATGCTGAGGTGCTTCACAGACCTCAGCTGGAAATGAAGGAGAGGCCTAGGAAGTCAAGTTTCTCCTGTTTCCTGGCTAACAATCTTCAAAAGCAGCAATCCCATTTAAAAGTATTTTATGTACTGGTACTTTTATTAATCATTGCTCTGTATGAAATTATCTCTGAACTTAATTACTTAGAAATAAATACTTATTTCTAACCAAAGTTTTGAGACTCAATAATGTGGGAGCAGCTTAGCTGTGTGGTTATGGTTCAGGGTCATTCATGAGGTTGCAATTCAGTTGTGAGCCAATGTTGCAGTCATCTGCTTCCACGATGACTCATTCACATGGCTATTAGCTGGAGGCCTCAGTTCCTCACCCTATGGAACTCTCTACAATGCTATTTGAGGATCTTCATGACATGGCAGTCCGTGTCTCCCAGAGTGGGTGATTAAGAGAGAGAGAAAAGAGTAAGCCACAAAGCCATTTTTGACCTGGTCACTCACTATCACTGTTGCAGTAGTCTATTTTCTATAAAAGAGTCAATAAGTCTAGCCTACCCTCAAAGCAAGAGAATTAGACTCCATCTTTTAGAAGAACAAACCCACCACAGATTTATACATAAGATGCCATTTAAAAAAAAAGTGTTTTGCTACTTTAGAAAAGTTAGAAAATATTTTTCTAAATTAATTTCATGAATGTACATGGCAATTCAATTATGTTACCATTTTGGTATCATAGAGCTTATTTTTGGTAATCCTTAAGCAAGGGAACAAAGGACATTTTTTCATAACCAGATCCAATAAGAGTAAGCGTCTAGATTTCTTCCACTACCAATTTTCATAATAATTAACTATTAAGAAAAAAAGGAAAGAAAGGTGTTTATGGCAAGCTTTGCAAGACAGTTTTACATACAACCATATACACATGCACTTATACACACATGCATCTGTACATTCCATGTCCACATCTAGGCACACAGATATACATACACACTCACTTGCCTAATCTTCATTTTTCCCATATGTAAAATAGGAATACAAATAGTACATAATACATAAGACTGAGGGTAAAATGAGATGATACCTGCAAAGCACTTGGCACAATGCTTGGCACATGGTTAGTGTTCAATATATGTTAGTTATTTTTGTTACTTAAATGACATTGTCACAAATATGCCTTTCCTGTGATTATAAATAGGAAGAGAGGAGTTACATACTGATATATAACATGTTAATACTAAATTTCTCAAATAGGACTATCCTGTTTCTCCCCCACTGCATTACTATTTTTAAGACTCAAAGGCACCCAGCTAATAAGTAGGCAAACTGGGATTTAAACCCAGTTTTCTGATCTTTCCACTACACTACATAGATTGAATAAATGGCTTTTCAGCACATATTTTAAGTGCATTTTTTTGTAACCATCCACTGATGTATAGGTTTTTTCATATAACCCTTATTATATACATATGATATATTCTGATTAGATATGTGAGGTCCTCGGGGATAGGGTCCAAACTCTTACTACTTCCACTGTCCTCTTTGCCCATCCCTTCCCCAACATAATTTCTCAGTACAATGCAATTCTATATTCAGGTAATCAATAAATTCATGCTTCTTAAGAAGATAAATTCCTTCCAGCACCTACTGATTTGTAATAGCTGGTTTTGACTATAAACATTCAACTCTGATGTAGGAAATTAATCAAAATCAGATATTCAGTAGCCAAGTGGAAACAACAAATGTGATAATCATATGAACATATGGACCTATAGGTGCCTGACTATTCTCACATTAGTTTTCTCTTCAGTTGAGTAAAGGTTTTACTATAAAAAGTTTAATCCTGTTGCTATTTCAAATAAATGAAAAAAAGAAAACCTTTATCTTAGACTTCAACACTACTCAAAAGCAGCAAACTGACTGCAAAAGAAAGATACCTAATGAAGAATATAGCTCACTGGTTCTCAGAAACAAAGAGTAAGCATATGAATGGAAAACACATCTGGGTCCCTATATGGATAATAATTTCTGAGGAACTTATGAACAGGAGAATCTTATAAGAGGACAAATTGGAATTGCCTCTGGGGCACTTACCCACAAAGTGTAATCTAACAGATCATTTCCCAAACTAAGCTGGTCCCTCAAAGATAGAGTCAAATCCTCTGGCTGTGTTGAGTTCTCAAGAAGAGATCAAATAGAAATGAGAGCTGGATAATGGTCTGGAGAGATTTCTGGAATGGGGATACTATTAAATTTGGTGAATTTTAAAGAAGTCTGACGCTCTGCCCCTACCAAGTAATGTGCTTTAGCAGTTTGGTTTGACTCTTTGAACCAGAGGGCCTGAAAAAGAATTAAAGAGTGTCATGGAAATCTCTTTTATTGCACCAGATGAGGAACACCAGCCTTAGTAATAATGAAGTTGGTAAGCATAGAAACCTCTCTCAGGAATCTAGACTCTAGAGTCTTACAAGTTGCTGCCTGGCTCACTGCTCAACCAAGACTATCCCGATATAGATGGCTTACATACTTAATGTATTTAATGGATTCTAGAAGTTCAACCTAAGTGCCAGGAAGCAAACAAAGAAAAAAAAAAAGAGCCATGTGGAGAAAAAAACAAGCAGAAGGCATAGAATGCGGGACACTTAGTGAAACAGAGCTACTGGGAAGAAAGAAACTTGAGCAACGCAAAAAAAAGTAATGAAAGCAATTAATGACACTCAAAGTTAGCACCAAAAAAAAGTTCTTGTGGAAAAAAGTGATACACAACTATACAATTAAAAAATTAAGATAAATTGCATTATTGCAATCCAAATTAGTGGCCTGAAAGATTAAGAGGAGCTATAATACAAAAATAATATTAAAGGAGATGGAAAAATACTAAGAAAACATTAGAAATTTGAAGGATGGATTGAGAATACTAGGTAAAAATAACAGGCAGTCCATGAAGAAAAAAAAAAAAAAAACAAAGAAGAACTTATAGAAAAACAGATTATAAGCAAATTGAAAAAAAAATTTCTGATAAAAACTCTCAAGAAAAATCAATAACCAGAAATACAAACGTTAGGACAGAGATCTCCACATCAGAGGAGAAATTGAGAGTAGGACAATTAACTTTACAATATACATAGTTTAAGGGGTAATGATATAGTGTATGATATGTGTATAGTGTATGATATGTGATATAGTGTATGATAATGATATAGTGTATGATAGAGTATGCAATTTAAGAGCCAAGCTAGGATTCTTAGCTAGAAATAGAAAAGACATACTGCTGGCGAAAACATAATAATGATCTGGAACTAAAAATACTAAGATATTTCTGAAAAAAATAACAAAATATTAAAATAAGGTAGGATGCATAGGTAGACTATTCTCAGTATTATCTCTTTTTCCTAGAAAATAGAGACACAATAGAAAAAAGTTTATTATGAGGAGGAACTATTTATAAATTACTTTCGTATAATAGCAAAATGTATTCTATTAACAAAGTTAGACAATAGAGCAATGAAGTAAATAATAAAACTCCAAATTTGCAAGAGAGAGAGGTAAATACAATTTTTCTAAAAAACAACAAAAAAGAAATGATTAGCAACTTGATCTAACCAGAAAAAAATGAAATGGAAAAAAGTAAACAATAATATAAAATAAACACTAGATATACATAAACCAGAGAAAGAAAATCTATTATATCTATTGTTATACCAAATGTGACCATTTAAAAGCATTTAAAACTTTAAATGGAAAAGATACTGAAAAGGAGGGATAAAAAATTGATTGATCATCCTTATAGATTGGTAAAGGGTCATCATCAGTTCCTTTGGGAAGAAGAATCAGAAATAAATGAACCCCACTTTTCATCCTTTATATTTAGAAGAGTAAGATTCTTCTATTAAGGATCTTGAATGGGAAGGAGGAAGAGAGGAAATAAGAGAGGAAGAAAAAAAAAGAGAGAGAGAAAAAAGTCCTCTCTATCTACTCTGTAGCAGTCCACCATTTATGTTCAAATGCTAAATATAGAAAAGTTGCCATTTGTCATTTTGAATGGCTACCATGCTCTTTGATTTAGAATATGTCCTTTGTAACTAGGAAAATGGTCCCATCTCTTAGCCCAAAGAGGAAGTGTTTAATCAGAGATAAAGAATAGGAATGCCTTTTCTCTAGATCCTTCTGTCCTGTGGTAGATTATTTCAAAGCCTGTTATTTCTCTGATCCTCTTAGCAGAAAGCCACCAATGCTCCCACGGCAATAGTCAATCCCAGATTTTCCTTTCTACCCCCATTCACCTGTACCTGATGTGTTAACTTGTCAGGTCAGTCATACCAAAGTATCACCAACTGGGTGACTTAAACAGTAGACATGCATTTTCTCACAATTCTGGAGGCTAAAATTCTAAGATCAAGGTGTTTATGGTGTTAGTTTCCTCTGAGGTCTCCCTTCTTCACTTATAGATGGCCATCTTCTCCCTGTGTCTTCTCCTGGTCTTGCCTCTGTGTCTGTGTCCTAATCTCTTCTTATAAGGGAACCAATTATATTGAATTAGCACTCACCCTACTGATCTCTTTTTAATGTAATGACCTTTCTTAAAGACACGATTTCCAAATACAGTCACATTCTGAGGTACCACAGGTTAGAATTGCAACACACAAATTTAGAGAGGGACATAATTTAGCCCATAACACCTGCCTCCCTCATCATTGCTTGCTAATGATTACAGGGACAACATTTCATTGACTCAGACTGATCAGCGAGCATCAGCATTTTGGTGTTTATTACCCAGTTCTGCAGTATCTACAAAACTGATTAGAATCAGCATTTTGGTGTTTATTACCCAGTTCTGCAGTATCTACAAGACTGATTAGAATCACCAGGGTCAAGAAATAATAGAATTAATTATTATCTCACCAGCAGAGCATGCACCTCTAGTTATTATTAGTTGGCACTAACCGGGAGGCTTTCTGCCTGACCTTGGTGAATATGGACTAGTGACAGGAATAAAGCAATGCTTGGTAACAGGAAAAGCCTGTTTTTCTTTACTTTATTCTCATACTTCACTTAGGATACCAAATGTGTGAGGTTTCTCCCACATGGACCAATTACCTGACTCCACTTGGGTGCCCTACAATTCCATTTCATTTTGACACTAACTGAATGAAATTAGTACAGTCACCACAGTAAGGACTCAGTCCCACAAAACTGTCCCCAATTTCAGACACCAATCTTAGTGCCGGGTTATCACCTACACTCCTGACTGACCGGCTATAAATCGGGGTTCCTATGACCCCCTTCTCAGGTTTGACAATCTGCTAGAATGGCTCACAGAACCAGGGTAACAGTTTACTTATTATTACTGATTTATGACAAAGGGTATATTATGGGATACAAATGAACAGCCAGGTGAAGAAAGATACAGGGTGAAATCCAGAAGGGTCTCAAGCACATGAGCTTCTTTCTCCATGGAGTTTGGAGTGTGCCACTCTCCTTCCATATGCTTGTGTTCTTGTCCACTAACCTGGAAGTTCTCCAAACCCTTTTGGCTAGAGTTTTTATGGACTTTCATTCTGTAGACATGACTGACCAAATCATTAGTCATTGGTGATTAACAACCTTCAGTTCCTTTCCCCTCCCCAGAAGTCAGGGGATGGGGCTGAAAGTTCCAGCCCTCTAATCACACAGTTGGTTCCCCATACTCCTTTTACCTTTACCAAAACAGAGCTATTTCAGGAACTGGAGACAAAAACCAAATATAAATTTATTTTGTTAGGATTTCTGTGCCAAGAACGAAAGACAAAGACCAAATATATCTTATTATATATCACAATATCCTACTTGGAAAAACCTGAGTTATATTATCTCAGTCATCTTCTCTTCCTTAGAGGTATGGTATTCATACTAAATCAAGCATTTTTTGGGGGGGTCAATAATAATAGCTTTTGGTTGGGTTGCAGATGATTAAGTTTGTACTATTACTTTTAATATTTGAGAACAAACCTCACCCCGAGTGAATAGAAAATATCACATAATCTGCTCCAGGCAAGCAACAGAAGTCAGTGTTTTTGAACCAGAGATGTCTATTCATTTATCAGTCAAGTAATTTTTCAGTATTCATCACATTACAAGCTTTCTACTAGTTCCTAAAAACTCAACGATAACAAAAACAGACTTCACTTGTCTTCTTGGCACTTACAGTCTGTTCAGGGGAGATATTATGAGCTGCACACCCTCTTCAGATCATACACATCATAAAAGATGATAGAATGTTAAACCTGGGATGAAAAAAATCTAGTATTTCTCACTTATGAGGAATCTGAGGACTCTCAGGTTTCTACTAAGAAACTATTGCTTGAGAAACAATTAAAAGTTGATTGCTGGAGGCATCTGGGTGGCTCAGTCAGTTAAGTATCTGACTCTTGATTTAGGCTCAGGTCATGGTCTCAGGACTGGTGGAATCAGCCCCCATGTCGGGCTCTACGATAACAGTGCAGGGCCTGCTTGGGAATTCTCTCTTTCCTCTCTCTCTGCCTCTCTCCCGCTCATGCTCTTCCTCTCTCTCTCAAAGTAAATAAATAAACTTTAAAATAAAGGTTTATTGCTGAACACAATACACATTTCTCCAAAAAGATATCCAAAGGCCCAATAAACTCATCATTAGCCATCAGGGAAATGCAAAACAAAAGCACAATGAGGTGCCACTTTATACCCATTAGGACACCTACAATCAAAAAGGTAATAACAAGTGTTCTTAAGCATATGAAAAAACTGCATTGTAAAATGGTACCACTACTTTGAAAATATCCTAATAGTGACTCAAAATGTTAAACATAGAGTTACCATTTGACCCAGCAATTCTACTCCTACATATATATCCAAAACAAATAAAAATATATGTTCACACAAAAACTTATATGCAGAAAATGTTTAGAGCAGCATTATTTATAATAGCCTAAAAGTGAAAACAACCCAAATACCCATCAGCTGATGAACTGACAAGCAAAATGTGGTATATCCATACCACATAGAATATTATTAAGGAAAATAAAGTAATGAATTACTGACAGATGCTACAATATAGACAAATTTTGAAAATATGATAAATGAAAGAAGTCAGTCACTAGAGACTGCCTATGATACCATTTATATGAAACATTCAGAATAAACAAATCTATAGAGACAAAAAATAGAGTACAAGTTTCCCAGGGTTGGAATATGGGGGTAGAAAACATTGAAGGAATTTGGGAATTGAAAATTTTCTAAAATTGAGATGATGCACCACTGTTGAACTATAAACTTTAAATGGGTGAATTGTGTATTATGTGGATTATACCTCAAAGCTATTATTTTTAAATGCCAGTTGCTGTCATTTTAGGTGTCTACTTCTTGCCGATATGATCTTGAACAAAATGGGATGATAGGCACAAGTAGAACAGTCATTACTGACCTAAAATGATTACCCCAATAGTCAGAGAATGCTTGTATTTTTTAAAATTTTAAATAATAAAATAAAATAAATAATTTTAATAAATTTAAAATTTCCATCAAGATAATGGCTCAACACTAGCAAAGTCAGGTAAGGAACTGCATTCATCTAGCTTTCAGAACCATGTTCTCACCATTATACTTTCTCCATATGGACTGCACAACTTCAAAATTCACACCATTGTACAGTGAATGGCGCCCCTTGGAGCTCAGCACACCACATAAACAGCAACCCACAATGATCCCAATTGGGTCACTGCTCCAAAGGGTAGAAGAGGTTTACTACTAAGTATACTAAACCCTTGGGTTGTGAGTGTAATTTTTTCTGGAAACATGCTTGTAATCAAAGCACTTGTATATCAAAGAGAATTTCCCCATAGGAAATAATGGAAACTCAGATGATTCATTCCACACCCAAAAATATTCATATAAAAACGATTACAATACTGTAGTATAATACAAAATAATAAAGAAAATACAATATATAGAGAAAAATAAACAAATTAACCTTCACTTACCTTTGAAACCTTCATGGTTGGTATGAGGGAGACAAGAGAGAGGAGGGTTATTGTGTAGGACGATTTTCATTATCACGAATGGATGTTGACTACAGTACAGTATTAATGAACTCTTGTCATACACTGTATTTAATGTAACTGCCAATAAGGCAGCAGAGGAAAGGGTCTATATCTGCAGGCAGCCTGACCTAGAATGAAACAAAGCATTCCTAAACTTACTCTTGTATAGAAAAGCAGAGGACTGTCCACAGCTGCTTTGAAGTGACAAAAATACAGTAGTGCCAGTTGTGGGCACCTTCCAACATTCTGAAAAATCACTGATTTCGCCCAAACACCATAGCTTCAGGCTGAACATCTGAGCATGGGAGATGATCACCCAGAATCCTGCAGTGAGCTAGAAAGAGAAGAACCATTGGCTCATTCATGATCATGTGACATTCAGTGTCAACTACTACCCATATTGCAAGACATTTATCAAGTTAAAATTTATTAGAAATGTTTGGTCATCTTGTGGGACACTCAAAGAACAAGTTACTCTGAATCCAAGGTTTTATTGTATTTGAACTTCCCAAAGGTAACTTACATCCTGATTTGTTTACTGAAACTTAGGAGGTACTTTGTATTCTACTATCCTTACCCAGGACCATGAAATCAGTATTAAGAAAAGGAAGGCGGGGCGCCTGGGTGGCCAGTCGGTTAAGCGTCCGACTTCAGCCAGGTCACGATCTCGCGGTACGGGAGTTCGAGCCCCGCGTCAGGCTCTGGGCTGATGGCTCAGAGCCTGGAGCCTGTTTCCAATTCTGTGTCTCCCTCTCTCTCTGCCCCCCCCCCCCCGTTCATGCTCTGTCTCTCTCTGTCCCAAAAATAAAATAAACGTTGAAAAAAAATTAAAAAAAAAAAAAAGAAAAGGAAGGCATTTACTGACACCTGCAAGTTACTTCTCTGAAAAGGAACCAGTATGCTGGTAGGAGTCATGGACTGCTGTCTGGGTGAGCAGACTTGTCTAGTGATTTTCTATAGTCAAGCAACCCCAAGCAACCTTCAAAACAAAACAAAATCTTTTTAGCTTAAAGGAATGTAAAAAAAAAAATCAACATACGATAGAATTTGGCAATTTAATTTGTTTCCTTTAATTTAATTTTCACATGCCAAAAGTGCAGACTAAAGAGGTGTTAAAATGCAGGGAACAACCTTATAGAATTACTGTTGCTCCCTGTAAGAGGTTATGAAGAGGACATAGATGAGAATTTCCCTGAACCACTAAATTTTAATGCATGGTTGATTTGGGCATTTTGAGATGAAGTATGTAAAGGGCTGGTTTCCTTGAAATTTCACAGTGTACATAGATCATAAATGCACAGCTTTGATGTTTCCCTAAGGTTCTTATGTTCTCTGTTTAGAAGGCAGTACATTATACAAGTGAAATGCTGAAACCATGTCCACTCTATGCAGATAGTGGATAATTTTTTTCTGTAAACATTGCTTCTTCTTCAAAAGTTTCAGTAAATTAATGATGAGATACATTTTAAATAATAGATTGCAATAAATTGATATGTTTAAGAAACAGTTTGAAGAGATCATAAAGAAACAGAAGTCTTTCCCCAACAATCGTTATAGAGAAATGATAAATGTTACTTTCATCTTTCATTAGAAAAGTAATGCTTATTCCTTAAAGAAGAGGTTGAACACAGAAAACATTTTTTAATATCTTAAGAACCACCATCATAAAACAATTATGTTAACATTTTGGTGAAGTTCCTCTTATTTTTCATATCTAATTTGTTTTGTTTTTCAAAGCATCAATTATATATTGCAACCATACTATTTATCTTTACAAGTTTGGGTTCAAAGCCTAATATTTAAGCCTGAAACATGCCATATTCTTCACACACACACACACACACACACACACACACACTCACCCAGAATTTTATTCAAAGGACAAGTTTTATTTGCTCTAATTTCCTTAATGTAGCCAGAATATGTATGTGCTCCTTTGAAGCTGAAAGATTCCAGAAGAACTACCACAGTTGGTTAGTCTGATCTAAACAGTTCCCAAAACAGATGTCTGGGGGTGAGTAGAAACTCAGAGAAGGACAGTTGCCCCTGTAAATGTTAGAATACATCATCATCCTGTACAGTTCTGATGCTAATGCTTGGGCCTGGGACTTTTCCGGAAGATATTATTACTCCTCAAGCAGACCACTGGGTTTGTTCAGGTGGGACAGAGGAAAACCTTTCCACAGAATTGTGAAAGTTAAGGATGATTCACCCAACATTGGCCTTGTATCTTAAGATGACAGCTATTTGGATTCAGTCACAAAAGCTACCTTTGCTAGGACAGAAGCCTGGGCATATCTCTGTGTCACCCAGAAAACCACTTCCTTCTGACATATAGCTTTACAGCAAGAGAGAGTCCACTCATTGTTTCTGTGCCTTTCTCCTTTGAAAAGTTTATCTCTGGAGTCAGATTGTCCTCACGTGATCCCAGGGCCTCCTTCGGGGCCACTTCAATCCAACTTTCCTAGATGAAAGGGGCTGGGTCTTGACCCTTTCTCTCCTAAAGAGCTCCCTGCACCTTATATAAATGAGCCCATTAGTTCCAAAACAAACTTCAACTTCCACCAATCAATGCTTTCCTCAAGCAACAAAAAAAAGTTTGCCTCACCAAACAAATCACTGTCCTCTACATATAAAGCCACATCCCATGGCAGTTGAGAGTATGGGTTCCAAAGCCTCAAGGCCTGGGTTCAAATCTCATCTTTATCATTTACTTTCTTTATGACCTTGTCAGATACCATGAATCTTCTGTTCCTAGACTTCCTCATCTGCATAATAGAGACGATATCAATGTCTTCTTCATAAGAGTATTACGAGAATTCAGAGTTAACTTATATAATACACTTAGAAAAGCACCTGACATATAGTGAACACTGAATATATGCTAGCTATTAGTGCCCTGATTTTTTCACTTAAAATTATGACTATTTTCCATGTTATTTCTTATAGCTGCCTATTTTATATCAAATGAATGTAAGCTTATTCAACAATTCTCTTAAAATCGGAGATTTAGCTCTGTTCATGTTTTCACTGTTACTACTCTATTGACATAAATATCTTTATGCATTAATTTTCTCATGTTTAGTGCTACATCTTTGAGTTGAAGTTCCCAAAATAGAAACAACTAAATTGAAGAATAAACAGTTAACAGCACCTGATAAATTTTGCCAAAATACCTTACAAAATCAATCTAATTGTTTTCAGCAATTTTGATGCCAGTGTAGTCCCAGACCTCAAAAGGTAGAATTTGAAGAAGAAAAAAGACTCCTAATTTTTTAAATAAAATTCTCAAATCTAACCTCAGACTTTATTATGGGTCTTATCTGTCCTCACCTTTTGCTCTGAGAGCAATACTATTATTCCAAACCAATACAATGATGTCTCTAGTCTTCAGCTTTCCATGACTTGAACTCAAATTTGTTAAAAATGAAAAATGGGAGCTGACCTTCAATAAATACAAATACTCTCAGTCTACACACTTCTCAGTAAATATTGCTTAAACATTTGTTGTGTCAAAAGCCCTACAATGGAATCAGAGAAAATAGAGATGACTCAGAGACAAATGCCTGTGATAAACCTGAAATGCATAAATTCAGAATAAAGAAAACTTAGAAAAGCAAACTTATTCCCTGTCATCAGAATGTGACTGTAGAACAGCAGTATATCAGATGAAAGCTCTGGGTTAGACTGCTTGGTGTGAAGAATGTTTACTTTGAGCTAGTCTTAATATTAGATAAAGTCTCATGGAAGACTGAATGTAAGTCTCCATTGGTGGTACAGGGATGGCTGAATTAAATTGTCCCCTAACTTTTAATTCCCCTCCTCATGAAGTTTTGGATGGGCACGGAATCACCCAGCTAACCCACATTTCCATGCAAATCTTGCATCTGAATTTGGCTATGTGATAGAGTTATGGCCATGGGGATATGAGAAGAAATTGAGTGTGCAATGCCTCAATATTGCTTTAAAAAGGAACGGGTACACACTAGGCTTTGCTTCTTCCCATAGGTTGATATATGGTAGGATGTGGAGGATCTGCCTTGGTTCCACATGCAAAGAACAAAAGTTTTGGATGACTGAGCTGAACTGTTACATGAGAATGGGATAAAGTTCCAGGCACTTTAGGAGTAAGGTTTCTTGGGGGTGCCTGGAGGGCTCAGTCGGTTATGCATCCAACTCTTGATTTTGGCTCAGGTCATGATCTCAGGGTTCATGGGATTGACCCCTGTGTCAGGCTCTGTACTGATAGCATGGAGCCTACTTGGGATTCTCTCTTTCTCCCTCTCTCTCTACCCCACCCATGCTCACACTTACTTTCTCTATCTATCTCTCAAAAATAAACAAAAAAAAAATTAATAGGGCTTCTTTGTTTATAGCAACTTAAGCTTCAACATTCCTGATATAATACAACTCCAGCAAAGGGCAAGTTTGTTTTTATTTGAATTTTAAAAAAGAATGGCCATGAAATATCATCTGAAAAACATAATCACTAATGACTTCTACATTGTTCAAAGATCTGATCCTCCCTGCCGGAAGTGCTGTTGGCCCACCACCTCCATCTGCCAGTTCCTCACAGTATGCCTTAGCTGTATAAAGCCACCTTGCCCATGTTCACATCCTAATAAACAGCCTGCACATTAGAACCTTCTCATGCTCTACTTCTCAGAAAGTTCAACCTGCAATGGTATGTAACAGGGGTGGTCCCCAAAAGCAGGTAATAGAATGGATTGTCACCCTCTGGCCGGCAGTTAAGGTCCCATCATTGGTGGTAGATGCATCACAGATGGACCCTGGTACAACTAGATGGCCCAATTGCTAAAACTCATGGGTACTGAATTGTGATGGTGTACCAGAGCAAGAGAAGGCCAGAGCTAACACAATGTATCAAACATTTGAAAAACTGGGGGAAATAGTAACCATAATGACAATGGAATTAAGTGGCTATTACTAAGCTCCACTGATGCTCTAGAAAAAGACAATGGAAAGCTGAGAGCAATTAACAGGCAATTGAAAGCTAACTGTGAGAGCCAGAGAGCCTCTTTGGTAGTAATAAGCTCTCACTTCCTGCAGCAGGGGGTCAGACAAAGTTAAGGACCAGACTCAGGATTTAATTGTCACTTGAGGAATTTGTACTTTGTCTTCCAAAAACTCCAGGTTCTCCAGAGTTAGAGGTCTTGGTAATCCCTAAGGCACACATTCACCAGGGAACAAACCACGAGACCCTTTGAGTTATAAGCTATCTCCATTGTCTGAGCACTTTGGATGCCTTGTGTCAAGAAACCAGCTGGCAAAAAGAGTCACCCCTTTGGCAGAGTTTCTATGACACAATAGGGGCAAGGAGGGATATTTTTGACACTTCAATGTTCCACATGGGTGCTGCTTGATATCCCCTTGCAAAGTTTTGATGCTACATCAACAAGTGAAGCCACACTGGCCTAGAGAAGGGCATAGTGACCAGAAATGAGATTCTGGACCATGCCACCAAATAAGCCAGTGAAATCACCAGAGCTTCCAACTGTTGTTTATGGAAATCTGGAATGTACAGTTGAAGAGAGAGAAAATGAACATCAGTTGTAACCTCAAAACCAGCTGCAACAGCAGGGGCTCTGGTTTATCCCAACCAAACTTCCTTTTCTAAGTTTATCCCAGAAAGAGGGCAACCAATTAGAATCTTGGAGGATAAACTCTCTGAAAAAGCAAATAAAAAAATATATTATATTAAACATATATATAATATCTATACACACATACATATATCTCATTTGTGTATATATATATATAATTATACATAATTTTTATGTGTATTTATAATAGACATATAAAATTTTATATATACAAATCTGAGTTCAAAGGGTGGATTTTAGTGGGCACCATGAGGCACCACTTAAGGAAGGTCTTGTCTCAGTCTTTGGAAGAGATGTCAGCCAACAGCCTTTGGCTGTCAGCCCCTTAAGGAATTTCCTTAGCGGCACAATCACCTGGCTCAAGGTTACACCCTTCCCAGGGAAAAACACATTCAGTTGCTAATTGTGGTGGGCCATTAAAAGCCTAGCCATTTTGGCCTAACAAGGGACAACTGTGATGGACCATTTTAACTCTGGAGCCAGCCGGGGCTGTCATCATCAGATGAGCATTGTGGCTCCATCTATCTTTGCCCCGTGTGGCTTCCTTCCTCTTCCTCCCACAGGTTTTGCTCTCCTGGGCATTCCCGAATAAACATTGCATGTGCTACAACTGGTCTCAGTATCCAATTGCCAGAAAATCCATCAAACTTCTTGAAACACATTATTCACTTCGATTATAAGACATAGCAATCTCCTGCCTTTCTTCTACTTCATCAACCACTACTTCCTCTTTTATATCATTTCTCTAACTCACATGCACCAGGACTCCTTTTTCAGTCTTCCCCCCTCTTTTATCTATTTCTCTTGCTGATATTGGCTAGTCTTACTGCTTTAAATATCATGTGATCTGTAAAGCAGTCAAAGCAGTTACATTAAAACACAGAATCATGTCACTCCTCCCAAAACCATCCCATAACTTCTCACCTCAATCAGAGTAAAACCCAGTTTTGTTGTTTGTTTTTGCTACAATGACCTACAAGCGTTGACACCAGTGGCTCTCAGCCCTGGATATATGTTAGAATCACGAGGGGAGCTGCAGATCCAGTTTAGAAAAAATAAGTACAGTATTTCAACTTTATGAACTCAAAGTTTTTAAAAAATATATATATTATATATATTATATTTATATATTTATATATTTATTAATATTTATGTTAATATTTATATATTTATATATAATATTTATATACTTATATATTTATGTTATTTATATATTTATATTTTTAATTAATTTATATTTTAATTAATATATTTATATCAATATTTATATATTATAACATATATAAATATTATATATATATATGTATGTCACCAAATCAAATATAGGTAATATTACCAAGCAGTAACAGCCATAGATACAGATATAATAAAGCACACTTTTGAATACTATTAAGGTCAGGTTTGTACTTATGTTAGTAACCACTCCCAACCATTACCTTAATTACATAGGTCAAATCTTAGGAATCATCTCTGGCTTTCCAGTTTTTCTCACACCCATAGTCCATCACCAAAGCCCGTGGCTCTTGTTTCAAAAATATATCCCTTACAGAAGTAATCATTAATGTTCAACAAATATCTCCAATCTCCTTCCTATTTCCCAGGTCCTGTGCATATTAGGTTGAAACCATGGAATTAAGACAAGCCAAGCAAGTGTGAATGCCAATAATGAGTACCATCTCCAGTCTAAAGAAACCAGGAGCTAGTATGCCTCCTTTATCTCTCTCTTCCTCTGCTCTACTGACCTTGAAGGCTACATGCTCCAGATGGTGTTGCTAAAATATGGAAGAAACTTTGATTCTTGAGTCACCATTTGGAAGAGAGCTGCCTTGGACAGCTGCCCAAAATGTATCAGACTGCAAGAGGTGAAATACACTTTTATCGGGTTAAGCCATAGAGATTTGGGGATTTGTGTCTTGTAGCAGCTAGCATTAATTACTCTAAAAAAAATTAACGCTGGTTCCAGGAATGGGCAGGGGTTTCTCTAAAGAAAACAAAAGCAAAAATACAAGGCATATTTTCAGGGGCCATGTGTCAATCATAACTATGATCATATCATTACTGAGTTAGCAACTCTAGGAGAAGAAATAAGAAAATAGAAAATAAGTAATGTTCATTGCTTAGTGTAGTCACTAAAAATGTTACTTCTTTACACAAGATTTTCTTCTCCCCACTTCCCACAGTTTCAACATTCATTCTGCTGTGTATCACTTCATATTACTCACCATTACCTTAAATTATACAATATTATTGTTTATTCATTGAAGATGTGTCTCACTAGAATAAAATCCCCATAAAAATATGACTGACAGTCCCATGTTTACCACTTTATCATCAGAATATGTAGCAGTGCCTGTCACACAGTAAAAATATATAAATAAATGTTAAACAAATGAAGAAAAGAATGAATGACTACACCTTCCTTTGAGATGAAGTCTTCTTTAATCAATATGCTGTGGTAACTGTCTTTTCATTCTCTTTCTCTTTTATTTTTAATTTTTTTAATGTTTTATTTATTTTTGAGAGAGAGAGACAGAACATGAGCTGGGGAGGGTCAGAGAGAGAGGGAGACACAGAATCTGAAGCAGGCTCCAGACTCCAAACTGTCAGCACAGAGCCTGACACAGGGCTCGAACTCATGAACTGGGAGATCATGACCTGAGCCGAAGTCAGCCAGTTACCCGACTAAGCCACCCCGGCACCCCTCTCTCTTCCTCTTTCTACTTCACATTCTTGTTCTCTCTATAGAAACTCTCTTTTCTTTCTCCTTTATTCATCTGCTTATCTTTTCTCTCTAAAGACTGGTTTCTCTGCTTCCAAGTTTACACAACAGCCCCACAACTTCCAAATTAATGTGTTCTCTTATTATACCATAATTCCTAAGTTATCTTAAGAAATGACCTTATTTAGGGGTGCCTGGGTGGCTTAGTTGGTTAAGTGACTGACTCTTGGTTTTGGCTCAGGTCACGATATCAAGGGTTGTAGTTTCAAGCCCTGCGTCAGGCTGTGTGCTGACAGCATGGAGCTTGCTTGGGATTCTCTGTCTCCCTCTCTCTCTCTCTCTGCCCCTTCCCACTTGTATGTGCTTCTCTCTCTCTCTTTTTCTCTCTCTCTCTCTCTCAAAAATAAATAAACACACAAAAAAAGAAATGATCTGATTTAGTTGCCTTGGGTCATTTATGACCATTTTTGTCTATGTGGGGAGAGGAGGTATATACACAAATATCAATGTCCTAAGTAGAAATCTCAAAATACGTTCTACTACAAATGCTCTCGAGAGCAGAATAATGAAGAGGAAGCTGATTAATTAATTTTCAAACAACTGCCCCCTATTTGTGACATAAATCCTTTATCAGGACACCAACCATTTAAAAACAGTAATGAAAAAAAATCCTAAAAATTGCATTCTAAAAAGGATAGCTGAGTAATATTATTGACCATTTTGAAGAGCAAGGGAAAAGCAAATATTTTAATCAATTTTTATATCATCCAATATCCCCCAATCTTTAGAGTTACTTGTTCAGTTTTATGTTTAAAGCAAAACTCTCTTTGTTGGAAGCATATTCAGTCACAATACTACAAAAAATATATAAGGGTTAAAAATAAAATCACATATACTTTTTTCTATATGGAATTATTTTATTCTGTCATTCATTTAGGAAAGGAAAAATTAAACAGCTCTAGCAACAAATTTATAAGCAGATAAAAAAGCAAGTTTAGCTATAGCTTACTCGAGCACTTTCCTGGAAAAGTTACAGATCAAACTAAAGATTCTGACAGTAAATACCCTGCTTATGAGTATGATTTATCCATGAATATAGCTACTGATTTAAAATAAACTCACAGCTCATACTATAAAAACTATGCTTTATATATTACTCCAATTATGTCATCTAGTATAATCAGGACTTTTGACATTCTCATTTTAGAAAAATAATTTTAATATATTTTATGATTATGTGATAATTTTTTAAGGTATAAGTGTTATACATAGTTGTGTGATATAGATATATGTGTATATGTATGTAATATATACACACACACATAAACCCAGTGTTTTGGGTCAAAAATATTAAATTTAAATAAATTTTAAATCTATATCACAAATATGTACTTATCCTACCTTTTGATTTCTCCCCTTAAATTCTTCAGATATCCATTATTCTCTGCTGCCCAGAAACTATACAATTTTACTACATTACTAAGGTCTTGTTATTTTATTCCATAAAAGATTTCTTTTGTTTCCCTTTCCAGACCAACCAGAAGATAATATTCCAGAATGTCAAATAGATGATTGTCTTTTTATACCATAAAAAAGTTTTAATGCTCCCCATATTCATTCAAGTAGGGGACACACACACACACACACAACCCCCAAACTGACAGCATGCTAAGTGTTAAAGAAAAAATAGTGAACGAGCCAATTTCCTAAACTTTTGTTGTTTAGAATCTAATAAATAAAAATTGTTAAGCCCTTACTACATTCAACACGTTATGTACAAAGTATAGTAGCTCATTTTGTTCTTCCAACCCTTTGACCTAGGGTTAATATCATTTTAAAGATGTCATAAATTAGTTAATAAGCCAAAACTCAGATGATGTTAATTTTTGTCTGTGGATAGCTAATCCTCAAACACAAATATTAAGCACTAAGATAGTGTTTGAAGCACTTTTAGATAGAATTTGAATAAGAAACGAAGAACCCCACAATCCTATTTCATCAAACACCTTCTTCTAGATAATTGCTGAGAAAACTAAAGACATATATCACTAACAAATGGGAGCCCAAAACATCACTCTAGTATGAGGTAAGCTAATAGTGATACTCAAATGCAAGACTTTCTTGTAACCTAGATCAAACATACAGCTTAGACTCAAGCCCTAAGTGGGCTTCTATATGTCAAAGAATGGAATCCAATCAGGATGATTCCCTGGGTTTGAGAGGAACACAGATGTGCAAGAGGGGTAACTGGCCTTCCCATACACCAGTGGCCCTTGATCTCCTTACAGTCACTGGAGAGAAAGACAGAAAGAGAAAGATAAGTAGTAAAAAGATGCTCACGCTCTGTCTCTGTCTCAAAAATAAATAAACATAAAAAAAAATGTTTTAGTGGGGGCGGGGGGCAGTACTTGGGTGGCTCAGTCGGTTAAACTTCTAACTTCAGCTCAGGTCATGATCTCGCGGTTTTTGAGTTTGAGCCCCGCATTGGGTTCTGTGCGATCAGCTCCAAGCCTGGAACCTGCTTCAGATTCTGTGTGTGTCTCTCTCTCTGCCCCTGCCCCACTTGCGCTTGCTCTCTCTCTTTCTCTCTCTCTCTCAAAAATAAGCATAAACACTTTTTAAAAAGTAAAAAAAAAAAAAAAAAAAAAAAAAGAAAGAAAGAAAGAAAATGCTGAAGAAGGCTTCCAAGAAATATTTAACTTGGGGAAGTCTTCAAAGGAGTATCTAACTTGTGTTATACGGATTTAGCAGGAGGAGTGTGGCCAAAATTTAGTTATTTTCAGGAATAATTGATGGGAGATGGTTCTGGGAAAATGAGGAATTATACTTATAAATTACCATTTATTGATTGAGCAATGTGGATTTTATCAAAAGGGATGCAGAAGAAGAGTAAGGAGATAGAGCTGTGTGTAAGAGGGAATAGGGAAAACAGTTGCAAGAAGCAAGGACATGCATTTTTAAATGCGCAGCAAAAAGGGGATGAGGTGCCATTGAAGAATTTATTGTCACCAACAATATTGAGACAGCCTGTTCATCTAAACAAAGTATAAACAATAAAATTATGCTATAGTTAGAAGTTGCATTTATCATTTGGAAGTTATCTTTTTCTTTCTTACAGTTTACAATATCAGGAGGAAAATACAGAGGAATGAATGAATGATAAATAAATCAAATCTATCCCTCCAAAAATTTTTAAAAGCTGACAAATGCAAGTTCTATAGTTCTATTATAACACTACATTAAGTTGAGTACTAAAAACAAAATTGGTTATTATTTAAAATTTGATGTGGGGCATTCTCCCAACACACATTTTCCACACCAGAAAGTTAGAAATTTACTGGCCTTAATTCCTATCTTTAAACTCATTTCATATCCAAACAAGCTGTTTTATTCAATAAATATTTATAAAGCTCTCTCCTGACATGCATTCAAAGTTGTTCTGTCACAGAGAAAAGGTTAGCAAAGCTCAATTAGACCAAATGGAATGCTTGAGAGAACAGAACTGTCTTTGGCATTTTTTGAACGTCAATACTGTTAGTGGATTCTATGTCCTTGGACAAGGAATTTTGTAGCTCTGGGCTGGAATTGACAAATTTGTCAGTAGCACCTGCCCATGCCAATCTCTGTATGGGGATGAGTAATAAGCCATCACATCAGGGTTACACATGATAATATAGAATAAATTTATTTTCAGGTAAGCATTTCCCAGCTACTTCATATCCTTAAAAGAAAATTTGCATGGTTGCTTTGAGACTGGTATATGCTCTATTCCACCTCAGAGGAAAGTACCATTTAATACTGAAATATCTGCAGAAGAGACAATACTAAACAATATTTAGAGAATCTTCTGAAAAAAAAAGAGATGTTACTCTCAAGTCACTATTTTCTATTTTCTCATCTTTTAATTGTGCTTCTTAAGTAAAAACTAAAATGTGCAGTAATTCCCAGCTTGATCACCAGAGAACACTCATTTAAACACTGGATATAAACAGTCGAAATTGAGATTCAAACTGAGCAAATGTTCGGTTTAGTAAGACAAGTACATGTTAAAGCTGTAGATTTGGAGAGAACCATGTGGATCTGAAATGCAATGCCTATATGTCTATGGAACAGAACAAGAGCAAATGCAGATCTTTTTTGTTACATGACTGATCTGTGTAACTGGATAGAGAAGAACTCTACCGATAATTAAGGAGATACATAGAAATGTGAAGGAATCTCCGATAGGAATGAAGTAAAAAAGGGGAATGGATTAAATACCACCAGTTTTATTCCTTTTCTCAACTATGTGTTAGCAAAAGATATTTCCACATAAATGCATTTTTAAATCATTAGTCAATGTGGGACATTTTCTCAGCAAACTAAGAAAGCTAAATTCTGGGGTGCCTAGCTGGCTTAGTCGGTTGATCGTCTGACTCTTGATTTTGTCTCAAGTCATCATCCCAGGTTTGTGGGATCAAGCCCCATGTCTACCTCCATGCTGAGCAGAGAGCCTGCTTAAGATTCCCTCTCTCCCTCTGCCCCTCTCCCTGCTCTCTCTCTCTCTCTCTAAAATAAAGGATAAATAAATAAATAAATAAATTCAAAAAATAAAAAAAATACTAAGTTCTGGCATTTAACTTTACCAGTAACTTGCTATTTGACAAGTGAGACACTATTCTCTGTCACACACTATTTTAATCAAAAATGGAACTAATATCTTTTCTCCCTTTCTCCCAATATTTTAAGGATAAAATGAGATAGTAGGTAAACATAAAGTTCTGCATTTAAGTTCAAAAGTTAATTGCTCAAAATAAGTCCAAATATACAGTAGGAGAAACTATGCTTAAAATTATACTGAAAAAGACAAGATTATAACCTCTTATGAATGGACATTTCAATTAACTGGCTGCTAAAAAGCTAATGAAATCCATGACTACACAAATAGAACTACTATACAGCTCAAGAAAGAGAACAAGTTATCATACTCTGTACTGGTCACATCAAGGTAACATTGCTCAAAACTTTGAGAAGCTTCCTAAGAAAGTATAGTGTTTGGAAACTGTGTCTGACGAAAAACTTCTTAAATAATCAGGGATGATTACCCAGGAAAAGTAAGGCTTCAGAAGTGTTGTCATTACAACATCACATTAGCAAAAGAGAGTGGAATTGAAATGTGTGTGGCCATTAGAACTGTCCATAAGTGAAAAGACAATGCTGAAATGTAATTAATTTCCTGTCATTAGAAGGGATCAAGTATAGGCTATATAATCAATCAACCACCTGCCAGGGTGTTACAGAGAAGGCATGACTAGACATGCTCCAAGGTCTCTTTCAACTAATTTAAAAATTATACATTTGTAAAATTATAGTTCTAAAATTAACAATTTATACTAGAGAGAGACAGCCATCTTACAGTAGTAGGTTTCTCCAATGGAAAAATCACTAAGTAATATGCTTATATGCCATTAATCTGAAGATGATGGTTCTGAATGGTAAAAAGAAGAGAAAAAGAACAATTAACTCTCGTTACCATTTTCACAATGAATGTTGTGATTTAGGTGCTACTGTCAAGCACATGATTAAAAACATACTTTTTAATGTGAACATGAAATTTATGTACCATTTCTATTAATAGGAGCTGTATTGCTTCCATTTTGAAAATAAACTATAAAATTTTTGTCTCAGAAATGACTTAAAAGGAATAAATTGTGGGTTTTTTGGAGTTAAAACCAAGAAAACAATATTGAACTATACTATAAAAATAACTTTTTCATAAAATAAGTTATGGTCCAATAGAAAATGACTTAAGCTTTTTTTTTAACTTTCTATCTCATTTCAGACTGAGATTGTTGGCATAGATTTACATAAGTTTTCAGAATGTATAACTTCCCATGAGCCAAGTAATTTGAAAACATCTTGGTTTTAGTATACATATATTTAATAATCTGAAGTTACATATAAATCAATAAACTTTTAAGCAACAAAACTCTACTAGATTTTGTGGACATATATGGGGGAAATTCAAAATTCATTCTAAAATCATATTTGACCATATAATAAAATTAAATATATAATTTGGCTGCTTACTCTTTTTTGTTATTCAAGTACATTGAGAAAGCCCAGGCAGACTTAGTGAGCCCATTCCAAAACCACATAGTTAGAATCATAAGAATTTGACAACATAACTGCCCTTAGGGAACATCTCTTGAAGGGAATCCACATTATCAATTGTCTTCAGGGACCAGGCAGGTAAGAGAAAGATAATACTTCAGACAGGGATAGAGTTTGTGGACCATTATAGACTACCTCCTGGCAAAATGTAACAAATTCAATTTATAACAATTAAATAATGATCAAACAAACATTTGTCTATACTAGTTCTGACTCAGAGCCAATGAGGTGAAGCCCTGGATTTAATGCTCAGCCTTGTTTTATAGATAGAAAACAGAAGTGAATACTGGGTTAAAGTAAGTGACTTTTTCAAAGTCATTATAGTAAATCATGGCAAAGCTAGATCTAGATTCATGTTCTGTCTCTCAGTATGATGTTTAGTCATTATATAATGACTCTATTTCCAATATTCAGAGCTTTCTGTTCTGGCCTTTAAAATATATACATATATATTTGTCTTATAACCCTGATTCATACTCGTTGTTGCTTTTTTCCTATTTACAGAAGGCTACTATGTGAAGTAAAACACAATGAAAAAACTTTATAAACATATTTAGTAGATATCTCCCTCTATTGTGAGAGGCAGATTAAACTCATAATAAAAACTGAGTCTACCATATTCTTTATTCACATCTAGCTCTACTGTATTTGCATACATATTTCCTTGAAAAGAACAAGAAACCATTTTACAACCCCCTGTGCAGTTGGCCTGGCATGGATCTTCACAGTCTGCTATTAATAAAAGAAACTTTGTTAGAACAAATCAAAGAATAATAAATATTTGCTTGCTAGCAAGTCATTTGCAGATAGACCATCATCCCACTTCTTTTTTTCACAGCCTAAACATATGTCGTTGCATTTTGAGAAAGATGCATTTTTGCTTAGTTGAGACATAGTGAGCAAATGGAGCCCTCAATCTGGTGATCTGCAAGAATGACACTGTACCAGAAATAATCACCATGTTTACATGGGTTATGTCCATCAGGACATTAAGCAATTGTTGCTCCTAAATAGGCCAGAGAAGAGGAACAAAAAATCTAATGAGCATCATTATTGAAGTGGCTTCAGTCTCAGGGTCCAAATTACAATTATTTGCCTCTCAGCCTTCTGATTATATAGGAATTCTTCAATAACAATTTATCTCTTCCAGAAATGTGTTCTTCATTCTCAAAATAGAAGCATAACTCTACTGTGAACACAATGATGAAAGATGAGAGCATGCAGCCTAATCCATTTGTATGAATGAGTTGGTTTGATTTCCTTTTTGGCAACCCCAAACCCAAAGCATTAAGAACAAATGTGTTCATTCAACAAAAGTGTGTCTTATTTGATTGAATAATGCTTTGATCCAAGCAAAAAAAAAAAAAAAAAGAAAGTCTTAGAAAAATGGAAAAGATCTGTGAGGAAGCTAATGAGATATTCATTTTTTTCCATTGGATTTTTTTTGAAGAATTCTTAATTCTCATCTAAAATATAAGAATGACATACAGCTCTTTCCCACTGACTCAAAGTTTCTAACTAGTTACAGTTTTTCAGTTATTCCCTGCTTCTAAGATCAACTGTTTATCTAGCCTCCAGTATTAGCAGTGACTATTTCTCTTAAGATTTTTTTGGTTGTAATCAACAGAAGTTAACAATGAATAACTACAGAAGATAAAAATATTTAGTGGAAGGTTGTCATGTAACACACAGATTCAAAGATAATACTGATGATCCAGATTCAGAGATGGACAAGAATTAGGAAAACTAAATACTCAAATTCCCAGAGGCAGGTATCTGATGGGCCTAATTTAGGGCACTATGCTAAGAGAAAACACAACACAATGAATGGCAATTCTGACAAATCCACACAGAGGAAAAGTAAATCCCCAGAATAAAAAGGGGGTACTACTATCAAATGGGAGGGAGGGGGATTAAAATAAATATGCATTAACCTGCTTTTCACATTTCGGCTGTGATCAGTGTAAAATTAGAAAGCCAGATGCTGGGGAACCTGGGTGGCTCAGTCAGTTAAGCATCTGACTCTTGATTTTGGCTCAGTCATGATCTCACAGTTTGTGAGATAGAGCCCTGCACCAGACTCTGCACTGTCAGCATAGAGCCTGCTTGGAATTCTCTCTCTCTCTCTCTCTGTCTCTCTCTCCCCCTTCCCTCTTTGCTCTCTCTCAAAATAAATAAATATTTAAGAAAAAAAGAAAGAAAGAAAGAAAGAAAGAAAGAAAGAAAGAAAGAAAGAAAACTAAAAAAGAAAAGAAAAGAAAAGAAAAGAAAAGAAAAGAAAAGAAAAGAAAAAAGAGAGAGACAAAGAGAGAAAGAAAGGCAGATGTTAATAGAGGCCCAGAGTACCAGTACAGGCTTTGCCCATTCCTCCATATTTGCCTCCATCTGACTCCAGTCTTACTATCTGATTAAATACACATTTTCAACACTTCTGGTTTGGGACCAGGCCTGTGCCTGGGGACTCTTGCTATTTTTTACTTCAATATCACAAAAAGGAAACCAAACAAACCATCAAAGACTCCTAACTTAAATTCTTGTGATTTTTTCATTTATTTTATTTTGTAGAAAACATAAATGCTTACTACCAGTCGTTTCTGGATGTCTATGAATCTTTCATAGCAGAAAGAGTATTAAACAAAAAGACATAGTTTTATATAAATCAGAGTAGAATAACCAATTTCTCTTTTTCAGATTTACAAACTTTTAAGCTTGATGGGAAAATAAATATTGGGGGAATATTTTTTATTTAACAAGAATACGTAAAAACAATTTTACTTGCCCAACATGCCCTGGTAAGCATTTTGGCTGACGAATATGTTATGATGTGCTTAGTAGGCCTAAATGAAATTCTTACCTGTTGCAGCACCATCAGTCATTAAGATGTGCTATTTCCACCCCATGATGAATGCTTTGCAAACATTAGTCCCTGATGTTTAGAGACACTTCTGATAAGAATGTCCCTAGTTCTACATTATGGATAAAGACGCTAAAGACTACAGTTGTCAAGTACATACCTAGAGTCCTTAGCTAACAAATGCTTAGAAGTGGACTGGGGGTTAAAAGCTTCTTGCAGTTCAGTTCTTATCCACTATGCCATATTTCTCCAAAAATCATCAGATAGCTTTGAATATTATTGAAGAAAAATGAATCTCATTTATTCTTATCAGGTGGCTCAAATTTAATTCAGCTGACTTAATCATAGACAGTATCTATAAAATTTAAATAAAGGTGTAGAATCCAGCATAGGAGGGTCAAGAGCACATCTAATGTTCAAATTTCACATTGTAAAAATAAATTACAGTAACTCTCTAATGAATTCAACTGATACCTTTATTTTAATTGCCCATCACTGAGATCTTACTACGAAGTAACCACATTACTAGGGACATAATTTAGCCATATGATAAAAGTCATGGCTAATATTATTGAGTACTCACTATTTGATTAATATTGAATATAAAAATAGGCCCACTTCTTGCCCCATCCTATTCCTCTAGTCTTTTCTTAAACAGAAGTTATTATCTGTTCTATACATGGTTTCTCACCACTGACACTACTGATGGGTTTGAATAATTTTTTTTGTTTGTTTCAGGGGTTGTCCTGTGCATTGTAGGGTGTTTAGCACCATCCCTGACCTTGACCCACTGGTTGCCAGTAGCACCAACTCTGTAGTGTGACAACCAAAATATGTCCAGAATTTCCTGAATGTTTTGAGAGCTTAAGAAGGAGGTATAAAATCACACTCAGCTGAGAACCAGTGCTCTTTGGTTAATCCCCTTCTGTACCCACTTCTTGCCCTAATTTCTGCCATGTTTATAGGAATCTTCCCATCTCTATAATCACCTTTCTCTCCAGAATATTTAAACTCTTTTATATAGATTCTTCTTGTTGGCTTTAAATACACAAGTTACCCCCTTTTAAGAATACTAATTAAAAATTAACTAGCCCCTTAGGCTTGGTTTAGCCCCTGTCTTGCCTCTCTTCTTCCTTCACAGCCAAATTTCTTGGAAGAGTCGTGTCTTCATGTTGTGCCCTTCATTCACTTTCCTTTCACTCTGTAGCCCCATCCAACATTGGTTTCCATCAATCTCCCTCTCTTTCACTTCTGTGCATAACAATCTCCTAATTTTCTTTTCTTTTTGGAAATCTAGCTCTCTCTCTCTCTCTCTCTCTCTCTCTCTCTCTCTGTCTCATGCTCATTCTCCATTACCTCACCATAAAATGGTAGAGCTTCTCAAGGCTGATTCTTAATTCACCTTTTTTTCCCCCTCAAGATTCTGTGATCCCAGAGCTTAAAAAGCCACATATGACATATGGTGATAGCTCACAATATTCCCAGGTATCTCCTCAGAGCACCAACTAATTGTATGGGTCTGACTTATTATTTGGCATTTCCTTTTGGAGACCCCAGAGCACCTCAAATGCCACATGTCCAAAATAAAACTAATGATCACCTTATCTATAAAACTATTTTTGTTCATTTTTCTATACTATAATTGGATCTTAGACTCATCTTGTTTTACAGTTGAGAAGCCTAAATGCTATTCTTGAAACCTCCATTTTCTTTTACCTCCATATCCATTTAATCACAATTATGTAAATTTTGCTTCTTAAATATCACTCAGTTCTATCCACCTTTTCCATATTCATCAATTCTGGCCTAGACCATGTGCTCAAAGTTATGCCAATAGTATCCCACTAATTCTATCAGAATCCATGCAGGCCTGCTCCAGGTAGAGTGATATATTTAAAACAGAGATCACTGATCTCACTATTCTATACCTTTAAAAACTTTAAAAGTCTCCCCAATGCCATGCGAAGCACACATTATGTAAAGTTTATACTAGACGCAAATCACAGTACAAAGCACTGTAGCTAACTCCTCATCAAGCTATACAGCAGTGAAATATATAACAATGACAACAAAATAACAACCCAAACATAAAACTTTAACTAGGAACCACATACTATTCTAAGTACTTTACACACATTGAAAATTTTCATCTTCTCAACAGTCCTAAAAGGTAAATGTTATTTTCATGTTCATTTAATAGATGAAAATACTGAGTCACAGAGAGTCAGAAGCAATCTGAAAAGATTACACATGATGAAGGGTCAGAGGCAGGATTATAATGCAGACACTCCTGTTCCAGGTTTACAGTCTAGACAATGACACTATTCTTTCTCTCAATAATATAAGAATTTTAACCACTTCACAAAATAAACATCAAGATTTTCATTTAACTGAACTTTTCTTACCACATTTGCAGTGATAATTAGTGTAGACATTGGAGAAAACAATGGTCTTCAATTGTTACCATTTAAGAAACATTTAATATTTTCAATTAAATGTGTGTTACAATAATGCCCCTTCTGACATGTTTGGACACTAGAGGAAATAGGCTCATCCAGCTAACTATGAAACAGAATACATCTATAAAGAGTGGGAGAACCATGCTAAAGGCAACAAATGCTTTCATGACATCAAGAAGATTAAATGCATTAGTGACAAGGAAATTCACAAAGGTATACTTTTGTTATGAACAACCATCAAGAACAACACAAGCAATGCTGATATTTATTGAACATTTACTATAAACAAAAAATTGAGTAGAGCCCTTTATGTGTAGTAATTTATTTGCTTCTTACAGAAACTCTATTTGCAATAAATATCATTATCTGTAATTCACAGGTAAGTCAACTGAGACTCAATACTACAGAGCAAAAAAACCGGCCTGGAATTTGGATCCAACTTACTTGAACTATAGTGATCATAAAATAAAATTTAAAAAAAAATTAAACCACTACTTCTTATAGAAGTGAAGTAAAATAAGATAAAATAAAACAATAAAAATAAAAATAAAATTAAATTAAAATAAAATAAAATAAAATAAAATAAAAAATAATAAAGCATACTGATGCAAACATAGGTCAGATCTTTCCAGGTCCTAGTCAATGATAAGACTGCCTTGCCAAGAAACAACTGAGAAATATATAAGAAAACCTTCAGAGCCTCAAAAAGAAAGGAGCTGAGTTTACTTACACAGCTGCCCTATTTGCCTGCTCTGCTCTTTGGCTCTGCTTTGCTCTGAGAATTTGGTAATTGGTTTTTAAAGCAAGAAGTTGTTCTTTAGCAAAAGGCTCTTGGTCCAGCCTTTAGATAGATTAATTTTTTAAGCCTTCACAGCTTATTCTTCAAACACTACTCTCCAGCGCTGCCTGAGGAAGGCAATCACTTAAGGCCCTCAACACACAGCCAGTATTGGAGAGTGTAACTGGCTGAACAACAAAGACAAAAAGAGGGGGGAAAGGTTAAATTCAAATAAAAACTGAATTAGAAGTTGTTCTTTGTTCTTCCTGACCTCTGGAAAACTTACCTAAAAATAACTTATTTTGGTGTGTATCAGTAATTCTTGAATCAGAGACCACCCTTCTGATGTACAGAAAGGAGAAGAGATTGAATGTTGTCTGAAGACCCCTTTAAAGTGAGCTTCTGGGGCACCTGGGTGGCTCAGTCAGTTAAGCCATCTGACTTCATCTCAGATCATGATCTTGAAGTCTGTGAATCTGAGCCCCACGTCGGGTTCTGTGTTGACAGCTGAGCCTGGAGCCTGCTTCAGATTCTGTATCTTCTTCTCTCTCTGCCCCTCCCCTGCTCATGTTCTCTCTCTCTCTCTCTCAAAAATAAATAAAGATTAAATATATTTAAAAAAAATAAAGTGACAGGTTCTGACATAAGTCTTCTTGTAGAATTTTTCTCAGGATCTGCCTGACCATAGCTTCTCTCTCTGAGACATCCGTGGTGGTCGGATAATTTTCACACATATGAAAAATTAAATTTCTAAAACCAATAGGAATTTAGAAAGAACAAAATTATCTGGTTGTGAAGAAAAATGCATTGAATAATATTAGAGGGCATTTGTAAAAAGAACTCTCTTTTTCTTCAGATAGATCCACTACAAAGCATTATCTCAGACTCAGTGATGAGGTATATGCCAAGACTTCAATAACCATCCACTCATTATGCAATGGAGCATCATATGGTAAATAAAAGCTTGATCAAAGTTTCTTCTGCACTTTGTAATGAAAAGGAGCCTGACTTGAGTACACAGGCCACAGTTCACAACCCAATTCTGAATCCATGCCATAAAAGAAAATAAGATGGTTTCTAGGTAGCTTGCAAGAGCATCTAAAGTGCCTGAACATGTTCTGTAGACGACAACATAGAATTATGTTCCATTATTACTATTACAAAATAGGACCCATTTTATTGATAGTAGAAATGTTTAGTTAGGCTAAAATACTCTGAAAATAAACCCACAAATCTAATGTCTCAAACACAGTAGTTGCCTATTGCTTTCTCAGTGAAAAGTAGGTGATGTTGGCAGGTAGCTCTATCTGCTAGATTTCACCCCACAGTGAAAAGGGGTCCCAACTTCTTCCATTCTGCCATCCCTAGAACTAGTCAGTGCCTAGACTCCATCAGAAGAAGGGAATAAAGAGGACACCCACTTTTTAAGGGTCATATCCCAGAAAAGGCACACAGCAATTCCACTTTCATTTCATTAGTGAAAACTAAATGCATAATCCATGTATCTAGATGCCAAAGGGGCTGGGAACTATACTCTCTGTCTGAGAAACTGCCACTCAATCATGCTTCTGCTGGCACAGAAAAGGAAAAAGGGTTTTGGTGGCCAGTTGGTCAACTCCATCACAAATCAACAAGAGTGCAAACAATTTCAGTTTGACTGACAACAGAATTTCAAAGGGAGAAAGTTAATAATTTAGGTTCCAGGGACCAATTATTCAAAATCAATGTAAAAATATCGGGAAAATAGCAAACACAATTTTGAAATAGAAAGAATCAAAATGTTGGAAAGCATTATAGATGACAACTAAAAATTCAATCTTGGATCAATGGTCAATAGTTTTGCTACTTTATGTTAGAGGAACAGAGGAAATGGTACATAACAGGAGATTCAGATAGACCTGGTATAATTGAAGGCTCTGTGTATTTCCAGCTATATGAGCTTGAGACAGTCAGTTTAGTTCTCTCTCGGCTTCTTGTTCTCTAAAATGCAGTTAATACCATCTATCCACATGACTTTCAGTAATTTATTAATATATAAAAAAGAATTTAGCAGGGTTTATGGTACCGAGAAATGTTAAATAAGGCAGCCATTACCATTATTATTTTTGTGACATAAGTTTAAATTTAGAGGTTACCATAACATATTCAAAACCAAATTCATTATCTTTTCCTGCAACTCTTTTCAAGTTCTTTGCCTGAGAGATGCTTCTATTATTGGAAAAACAACTGCATCTGGACTCAAACCTTTGTAGCCACCTTTGATTTCCTCCTTGTCCAAATTCCAGCTATATAAATACCCATCACGTGCCTATCCTATCTTCCTAATTCACATTTCTATTACTTTTTTTATTAGACTTTCCTACTATGAGCCTTTTTATCCATCAGTGGCAGGTCAACTTGAAAGACAGTAAGAGAAAAATAGTTCAAACTGTATTCCATTCTGTCTAGTCCACCCTATTCCAATCAAAATTTTCAAATCACCTGATTTTATGAGACGTGTGGATTTTTGTTTAGAGAAAGAGAGAATGTAAGTGAGGGAGAGGGGCAAACGGAGAGATGGAGAGAGAGAGAGAGAGAGAGAGAGAGAGAGAGAGAGAGAGAGAGAACCTCAATCAGAGTCCGTGCTCAGTAAAGAGCCTGACACAGGGCTAGATCCCATGACCCTGGGATCATGACCTGAGCTGAAATCAAGAGTCTGATACTCAACTGGCTGAGCCACCCAGGCACCCCTATATGTGTAGATTTTAAATCAAGGCTTAATTCAAACTGTAGTCTCAGATTTTATCTGAGTAGGAGTTCCAAAGCACAAGATATTAACTGCTCTGGCATTTTAAAATGATTGTCATTTAAAAGCAAGTACATAAAAATCAATTTACATCTTTGCTTGCACACACACAGATAAAAAGATTACTTATACTACCTAGCATAAAGGCAACTCTTGCCATATTCAAACACCATAAATTTAATTTCCAAGTACTATAACATTTCTTTCATCATTGAACTATCTGATTTCTTTTTTTTTTTTCAATTTTTTTTTTCAACGTTTATTTATTTTTGGGACAGAGAGAGACAGAGCATGAACGGGGGAGGGGCAGAGAGAGAGGGAGACACAGAATCGGAAACAGGCTCCAGGCTCTGAGCCATCAGCCCAGAGCCTGACGCGGGGCTCGAACTCAAGGACCGCGAGATCGTGACCTGGCTGAAGTCGGACGCTGAACTGACTGCGCCGCCCAGGCGCCCCTGACCATCTGATTTCTTTAGCAAATCTGATATGTGATTCTATCACCTTTTTCTGATTGTTCGTCCAAACTAGGCACTTCTCACATGAATTACCATTATCACCTAATTTGTCTCCATGTTTCTTGTATTTCCTTGGCATGTTGATTTATTTTTTAAATTGGGCAACATTTGGGGCGCCTGGTTGGCGCAGTCGGTTAAGCGTCCGACTTCAGCCAGGTCACGATCTCGCGGTCCGTGAGTTCGAGCCCCGCGTCAGGCTCTGGGCTGATGGCTCAGAGCCTGGAGCCTGTTTCCGATTCTGTGTCTCCCTCTCTCTCTGCGCCTCCCCCCTTCATCCTCTGTCTCTCTCTATCCCAAAAATAAATAAACGTTGAAAAAAAAATTTTTTAAATAAATTGGGCAACATTTGAATATATAATGCAGCATGGCACCTAAAATGATAGCTGAAGGGAAAAGATTATTTTTTCAAACTTCTTCCTTCTGCACCATTTAATCTGAGATATTTGATCTCCATTTTACCTACTAAGTGTGGAAAAACTTTTAAGGGTATAACAGAGAGGAAAAATAATGGGCTTTAGAATATGATAGACCTACCTTTCACCCTTGATGCTACAAATTATTCCCTATGTTAACTTGCATGTTTTAGTTAACTTTGAGACCTACTTTCCTTATTCTTAAAATGGGAATATAGTATCATACCCTTAAAATTACTATGGAGTTTAGATAGGCTAGATTTTAAATTCTTTGAAATAAAATACCAAGACTTGATCATTCAATCACTCACTGTTATATTCCCAGAGCCTAGCACAGTGCCCTGTACAGGGTAGGCAGTTGATAAATGATAAGTCAGTATTATTCCTAATAAAATGTAATAAAAAAAACCTGGACTAGTCATATATAATGCTAGATAGAAGTAAACACTGATGTGCCACAAATAATACATTTTATTAAGAAAGATTACAGAAGCAGTGAACAAATAAAAAACCCTCAAGCTAAAAATCAACCCTCAACAGGTCAGTAATCTTTAAAGAAAGAAAAAAAAAACTCCTAAAGTGCTGGATTTAGTGTTAGTACATGATTAAATAAACTATCTAGCCCTGAGATACAGAACACCCTAAATGTCCTAAGGAAAACATCTTCAGGAAAAGGGAAAGGAAAAAAGTAAAATTTGATCTCTCTGTTCCAAGTGAGAACAAAAGTGAATCTCTAGTATCTCCAGTTTGATGGTGTATGGAATTTGGTAAGAATTAGTCTCCAAGTGAATAACCAAAGGTATGAGATCCTTTCTGAGAGATTTTGTAGATGCCTTCATTTTCACTGTGCAGCCATTATACCAATACTAGAAGAAGGACAATATTAATAAAATCCTCTTTACCTATGCACTGAAATCATCAAAATGTTGTCAAGGCCCGACAGCACCATCTGCTTATTTTTATTGAACCCTGAACTAACTTGTTCTATTCACATGCAATGGTTGCTTAATCAGCATCTCATTGTTTAAAACAGAAATTGGTCTTTTTACCTCAGTTTTGTTCTTTGGAACTGCATGTTTCCATAAAACAATACAGTATACTTTAATTTTTACTGCATGACATGGCACATTCAGCTCCAATGACTTGTACTGAATTACTCAAATTATAAACAGCAGTTCCAAGGCACAAATGCAAACTAGATCCGGTCACATTTTTTGTATTGTAAAACACAGGAGAAATATCGCAATTGTAATAGCCACTGTTCAGTGTCTTGTGGAGCTTTGTTTTCAGTCAGTGCTACAAAATGAGTCACATATTCAGCATGGCTTCTCTTAAACCAACAGATCAAGAGTTTATCATAAAGTCATGCTATAGTGCTGGTAGACTCAGGAAGTTGTGTATTATAATTTCCTATTTTTTGGTACCTCAGCACTTTCTGGCTCCTTTTCCAAGAGGTGACTTTAATATGCATCAAAGAGGGCAACCCTGCCATTCTGTTCCCTCTTGAGTCTGTGCTCATCAGAATATCTAACTGAACAGCAGAAACCAGAAATGGAAAAAAAAAAAAGTAGAAGAAACATGTTTGAGAAGAAGCAAAAGACAGGCTTGTTTGGGTTAATGTTCCTCCCTCCAGCTGTGATCCTTTGTAATGCTGAAAAAGGGCAGGTATCATGGAAGTACATTTATTTGGTGTAGGACTTTGGAACCAACATATTCTGCCAGATAGGCCTGGTAAGGCAAAGCCCTGTGGTGCCAAATCACAACGCTGAAATCCACAGAAGTCCAGGTACTAGGAAATCGTAGCCATGGTTCCACATCTTTTAGTGATGTAAAGAACAGTTGCTTGGTAATCATTAAGGGAGGCATCACGAGTGAGTAGAAGTGGAATTGCCTTTATATACATACATCAGTCATTTAAAAAACTCTTGCTAGTGTAACCCAGATGTCTCAAAGCCTCTGGCCTTTGGGGGTCCCACCTGCAATATCCAGATAAGGTGAATCCATTCCATGCACAGTGGGGGAAACATCCAATACTTTCATGGTCTCCCAAGGGGCTTATATTCCTCTTGATTCATTTATAATACAGTTTCATTGGTAACTACAACTATCATCCTCTTACTGTTTCTCTTTTATGACTTATTTCCTTATTCAAGCATAGAATAGGCAGTGTAGCACATGGAAAAATAAAGGTGAGAGCAAAGTTCTGCTCTGCTCTGTCTTATTAACACACTCATATGATTAAAGGTGGATCAAAACTGATAAGAGTTTTAATGTCCTGGCAGGAAATTCCTCATAGTTGGGTATCATTAGCTGTGTATTAGGATTTCTGAATTATAATTTTTATTACCAATTGCCTTATCTAAACTTATCAAACAAAAAATGCAGCATTACTGCAATTTTTAAATTTGTTTCATGAGTTTACTTGAGAGGCTGTGGATACAGTTTTCCAAGGACCTCAAAAGAAAGATCAGAGTGCATATTTAAGAACACTATTTTTTTAACTTTAGCGATTAGCTTGTCCCATTTTAGTAACGTGGAGACTAACAACCAGACATGTTAAGTATCTAGTTCAAAATCACAGATGGAAGTGAGAGCCAGTTTTAAAAAGATGCTCTCCTGATTGGTAGATTATTTCTTGGCTGGGCAGATGGAACCTAGCTTTCTGAACCAAGCTCCTAGATCTCTACCTTCCTTCCAGAACTTATATTTCACTGAGCCCAACAAGTATTTCAGATTCTCCTTTAGGACACTGATTTTCAATAAGATTAAAGCCAGCAATGAAACAAATACAAAAGTCCCTTCAGAGGAGTGTCTTCTCACAATGCTTGGGCACAATGAGTGACATCTTGACTTTCAGCCATATGACCTTTCTGTAGAGCCTTGGAAAATTAAATTCATGTGAGGATACTATAGGGAGACATTGCTACAGAGATGATAATGTTTCATATTAAGAATCATTTTTACACCAAAATACTCAGAGGCTTCATTTTCTTACTGCTCTAGGGGTAAAAAAATAATACCTGGAAATTTCTAGGTGGAAAGAGAAAACAGGCTTCGATTTTTTTTGTTACTATTATTGTGGTTGTTGTTGTGAAATAAATGAATGAAATAATGAAATAGAGCTGATTGATGTTTTCTAAGAAATTAATCTGAGTAGAAAAAGATACTTAAAAATAGTTACATTATCTATATATGTCTCCAGTTTAGAAGTCCATCTTCTAACAATCTTCACTTCAGAAACTTTTCAGTGTAAATGAATAGCAGGTATGTGATTATTGAATATGTAATATATTATGTTAGGTTCAATTAATTAATGTTAGTAATAGTTAACTTTTTTTTCCTTTTTTGCATGTTTTTGTATGCTAAATTGTGGCCTAAGCATTTTAAAGCAATTGTCTCTAATCCCTACAGCAATGTTTTTGAGGGATGAGCTTAATATATATGTTTTAGAATGAACAAATGTAATAGTCTCTTGGAGATACAGTTTTTGTCTGCCAAGCATGTCCCCTCCATTCTTATAGTTTTTTTGCATATCCTTACCACACCCTGTGGGGTTCTCTGTGTGTTTTCAGTTACCATACCATACCCTTGTGCAACCAAAGGGAGAGAGCACAAACCCTAGGCTGGCCATTGAGCATACTATCATTTGCCTGACCACAGTAATAACCCAAGCAACATCAATCAGATAATGGCCTACACCTTTGAGAGCAACAATTCCTTTGGACTTTCTATTGTGGGGATACAAATCTGGAAATGACATAGACCTTCCTGCCTGATCAGGCAGAGTATGAGAATGAAGCTGAGTAGGAAGCAAACAAGTCAAGAGGTTAAAAGAGAAACACTGCCCCAGCAACATCTGTGGACCCTCTGCACTAAACCGTACCTAAAGCCAAACTACCCTTGGATTTCAGTTACATGGCCAATCAATTCGTCTTGCTAGTCAATGTAGTTATAAATTTCTTTTACTTGTATCCAAAAGAGGTCTGACCAAACTTTATAAATGAATCCCATTTTACGGATGAGAAAATTGAGACTCGGAGATGTGAAATAAATAACTCAAGGTCATCTAAATAATTGGTAAAGCCAAGGTTTTAAAATTAGGGTCTTTAAACTTGATAGAGTCATTTGCTAGACGTCAGCAGGAGAGTCTGTTTGCTGCCCTTGAAGACATCATATAATTAGAGTTTGTGTTCCTCTAGGTGGTCATAATATGTCACTTGTGTTCTAAATCTGGGTCCTCCTTACTACCCACGGAGCACAGTTCTGAGCCTGTGGCTGAGACCAGCACACTGAAACTAGCTGGTATACTCAATATCCAATTGTGAGCACCGCATTAAACAATGGGTGGAAGAGAGAAAGACAATGAAGAAAAAAGAAAAACCCTGCCCTCAAGGAGCAGTGAATTAAAGATAATGCAGAGAGACACATGTGTAAGTAATTACAATATAATGTGAGAAGTACTGTATCAGAGTTATTGATGCACAGTGAGCGAAGTGTGAAAAGTTATCAAGTGAATGTGAGAAAACTCCCTAGAGGGATAAGACTTAAACAGAATTAACAGAATAGAAACTTGCCCATTATAGAAAGTAGAAAGAATATTCCTGACCAAGAACATATTTTCAAAGACACACAGAGACAGAGTCAGATAGAGTCAGAAAATAGATTCTGATAAGCATCAAATCCATGAATCTAACTTCATTAGTGTTACTCTTGCATTTCTCTTCAAACTGAATAAATCAGTCCTTTAATTCCTGTGCTTTGGTTATTCTTCTAGGATGCTTTCAGGTAAATCTATTTTACTTGTTAAACAAATATTTATTGAGCACTTTTTATACACCAGGTTCCATGCCAGGGAAAACAAAGATGTATGTGGACAGGTGTGGCACACAGGCAGGAGTCGCTGGGGAACAGTGTTGGGTGATGGGATGCACACTTGTCAATGTCCAGTTCTTCAAGGACTGAATCTAGAGGGGGAGAGATACAGAGGGATAATCTCCACACAAAGAGGTAAGTATCCTTTTTTTTTTCTTCTCAAAGAAAGGGCTGAAAGGAAGCTACCCAGAGGTGAGAACATCTGAGCTGAATCTTGAAGGAAAAATTAGAATGAGACTGATTGAAAAAAAATGATGACAAGGGACTTCCAGACTGAATAAGTGACTTGAGCAAATGCAGATAGAGTGACACTACACAGAGTATGCAAAAAAATTCAAAATAATGTGGTGTTGTTTCAGCAAAACATATATTCCAGAAAGTGGCTGAAGAGATAGAGAAACAGCAGGTCATGGAAGGATAAAAGATCTAAAAGTTCATTCCATAAGGCCATGAGGAACCATCCAAGTGTTTTAAGCAGAATTTGTTACTATACTATTCTGGTTTTAGCTGCATTGGAAAATGAAGCAAAGGAAGGAAGAAGTGTAGACAAAGTGATTAGTAAGAAGGCTCGTGCAAAATTAATACTTATTAGGTGCATTTTTAAATCGAGTTTGGGCAGCAGCTACAATTCAGGAGCATTCAGACTCCATTCTCTATTAACCAAGGCATTGGTACAAAGCTGTCAAAATCCTCTGGCCTCTCCGGATTATAAAAGCAAGGTGATTGTGCATTTCACTGCATGGGTAATAGATGAAATCTGTATCTAAGATAGCTGTTAAAGAAGCCTCTCCATCTTTAAATATTACTCTACAGAAAAATAGATTTTACTTTGTTCTTCCTTTGTGAGCCTATCCAAACAAAATATTGTTGGCAAGGAAACAAATTATACAGTTCATTGCTCAAACCAATGGAATAAAATCAATTTGTTTGGATGGTCTTTTGTTTATTATAAAGTCACATTGAAGCTCTTATTATAAAAGCTCAGAGGTAAATGCCAAATCCAGATCATTTCAGAGTTGTGCTGGAATGGATCTTGAAAGTGCATTTATACCATTTATCCTGTGATTTCCCCCACCCCCACCCCCGCACTGGGATTTTTTTTTTTCTAGAAGTGTGAAGTTTGAGTACATAACTTACAATCACCACTATAGTGAATGGGAAAAGCACTTCCAGGGACGGCATTCTTCCCACTTATGATGTGCAAACTAACTGAAGTTTTCAGAGTTAATATGTACTAGGAGGTGGGGAGGAAATGGCTTCACAGAGTAGGTGAAACATTAAGAAATCTCTAAGAAGCCCAATATAAATTCTGTATTTGAAAGTAATCTGGGTTCATATAATGCAATCATCCTCTTAAATTCTTCCGTGCTACAGAGCTTATTAAAGAAAGAATGGTGAGGCTCCTGGGTGGCTCAGTTGGTTGAGCGTCTGACTTTGGCTCAGGACATGACCTCACAGTTCCTAGGTTCGAGCCCTCCCAGCAGGTTCTGTGCAGACAGCTCAGAGTCTGGAACCTGCTTCGGATCCTGTGTCTCCCCCTGTCTTTACCTCTCCTCTGTTTATGCTCTGTCTCTCTCTCTCTAAAAAATAAATACATATTAAAATCTTTTTAATAAAAAAATAAAATATTTAACAGCTGGTAGAGTTCAAGTGGCATCAAAACAGATGCCAGCCCAAAAAAAATGGATGCCAGCTATAAGGAACCATGGTACTTTTATAACAATGTATACTTGTTGAATATTAACATTTTTTTATACTCTGTAAACCTTTTTTACACTCTGAATTTTCTTTTCTGCTTTAAGTATCATTATGAACATACGACCCTTAAAAAACAAACTTATTTCAATAATCCACAATGGCTATATTGTTACTGTTATTATTTATTGTTATTATATTGTTCTCAAATTTCTGGATCAATGGAAACTCTTGAAGTTGGTTCCTTTTTGCTTCCAGCACTTTCTGTTTGAAGGAATGGTTTCCTTTTGTCAAAGACTGTTAGACACCCGAATCCAGGATGAGAGTTGGTAGTGGTCAAATGTCTCTGTAATTGGGCCATATGTGAAAGAGTTGTAAGAGATATATTTTAAAGTCATTGATTAATCCAAATATTCCAAAATATACTGTAGTGTTCTATTCTACTCTTTTTAAAGACTAAAGGTTTCATACTTACGGACTTTCTACTACATAAACACCTCAGAAACCTATCTATACTCAAACCCTTTATTCCATTTCTTACGGAAAAAATTCCTACTGCAAAGGAGGAAGAATAGTTTTCCCACTACCTTTCTAGGTTTTTGATTGAGACACCCCAACAATAAAAGAGATTAACAACAACAACAACAACAAAAGGTTAGTAACATGAACACCTCCTACCCACATGGGAGAGACCCAGGAAAATAGATTAATCCCCAGAAATAGCTCAAGTCACCACTTTAAACATCATCTTTAGCTAAAGAAAAAAGAAATATGTTGGGTGGGGGGG
>NW_024412377.1:53680962-53696291 GCF_014898765.1 Herpailurus yagouaroundi
TGACATTTATAAACAATGGAATTATGAACACACCTACTTAGGCAAAATAATCCCTTCTTTCCAGTTTTTCATAAGCCATATACAGAAAACCAGGGGAAGAGCTAGGGGAGGCTTAAAAGCTTAATAAATGACATAATTTAGATTTAGGACACATAATCCTATTTCAAAGTTCATGCAGTTAGCTTCCATACTTTCCAGAATTTTAAAATGCACACAAGAAATATATCCACCATTATGACCCAGCAAAAATAACATATTTTAGAAATATATTCTCCAAAGTGACTGGATACTAGTTGAGTAAAATGGTGTTTTTTCTTCTCTTCTTTTGGTAATATGACTAAGTGGCTATTAAAAATAATAGGCATACCAACTGATAGATTTAGGAAAGATTAGTCTCTCCAATTTAGCCTTGGATCCTTGCAATTTATCTACCCATTCATTTAATGAAAAGGTACCTATCACTTAGTGTTCTAAGTACTGGGAATAAAAGAATGAAGAAAGTAAATGTACTTTTCCTGAAATTCTGTTTGGCCTTTACTATCCAGGAATCTGGATTCCTTCTCCTGGGTATTTCTTTCTAATACTTAAGAACTCTGCTTAGGGATCATATTTTCTGGAAAGCGTATCTTGATCCCCTAAGGCTGAAAGAAGTAATTTTCTTATATTTCCATAATATTCCCTATTTAGTTCTTTTATAACATTTTTATCCTAGGTGGTCATTGATTATTTTCTTGTCTAAATTGTCCCTGCTCCATGTGTCCTACAAGCAATTACTATGCCATTCACCATGGTGTTCCTAAATCCCCCAAATGTGTTCAGAATAATCAAATTTCTATATAAAATTTACTAATTGAATTAATGTGGATAAATCCCAGGGTGGCACCCCTACTTTCCAAACACTTATTCTTCAATGAGTCAAACAGACACAGGTACTGCTGGCTCATAAACACACAGTTATAGTAAGTAGAGAGTGCAATGAGAGCACAAAGGAGGTATAATTAACAGGGTGTTGGTAAGCTATGGTCATCTCAAGGGAGAGAGGACATCTATAGCTGTTTGCATCTAAAAGGCAAAGTAATAGGTAAAGGAAAAATGATCAGTGTTTCCTGAGCAATTGTATTTCTTGCACCTTAACAAAACTATCATAGCTTTTTCCTATTTTTCTTCCTGCCAAATCATTATGGAATGCCCTACTCTGAAAGACAGACAGAAACAGAAGGTCTCTCCATTTCAAGTTAATCAATGTTTTACTGTAAATTTGGAAGAATAAGTAGATAAATGTCCCACACGAAGGGCTAAGTAACTAAAAGACAGAAGCTTATCAAATGTCATTTCTATCAAAGTGCCCCAATTTCACACTCTGGCAGTGTTGTTATTATGGAATGGAAAATACACCAACTTGGAACAAAGATCAAGAGAAACACAGACTGAAATGGAACAGGTTTTTGTTACTTGTCTTCAGAACAGAAAGCTACAAGCAGAAATTAGAAATTTACATTAAAATACAGAGAGAATGACCTCTACTGGTTGAAAGAATTTGGCTTTATAAAGTTTCCCTTTCTTCTTACACATAAAACTCCAATTAATGATAATGGAAATTATCTACACACAATGGGTGAGGAATTGACCTATTATGTGCGCAGTTCTAATAATAATGAAAGGAAATTAATCCTTAATTAGCTAGCATTGCAGTTGGAAGTATTTTACAAATGCCTTTAAATGACTTTGACTTTGTGTACAGATCTTCCATGTTGAAGTTATGTTCAATAAATCTATTATAAATTGAAAATATTGCCTAGGTGGCTCAGTCAGTTGAGGGCCCAGCTTCGGCTCAGATCATGATCTCATGGTTTTTGAGTTGGAGCCCCGCGTCTGGCTCTGTGCTGACAGCTCCGAGCCTGGAGTCTGTTTCGGATTCTGTGTCTCCCTCTCTATCTGCTCCTCCCCCGCTCGTGCTCTGTCTTTCTCTCTCTCTCTCTCTCTCTCTCTCTCTCTCTCTCTCTCAAAAATAAATAAACATTAAAAAATTTTTTTAATAAATTGAAAATATTGTAAGTCAAAAGTGCATTTAATATACATAACCTACTGAACATTGTAGTTTAGACTAGCCTACTTTAAACAAGCTCAGGACACTTACATTCATCTACACTTGGGCAAAATCAGCTAACACAAGCCTATTTTACAATACAGTGTTGAATATCTCATGTAACTTACTGAATGCTGTACTGAATGTGAAAAACGCAATGGCTGTATAGGTACAGAATGGTAAATATATGGGTTGTTTGCACTCATAAGAAAGAGCATGGCTAACTGGGAGCTGTGGCTCACTGCCACTGCCCAGCATTAGGATAAAGTATTACACCACATATCACTAGCCCAGGAAAAGATAAATATTCAAAATTCAAAGCACAGTTTCTACTGAAAGTGTAGAGCTTTCTCACAATCCTAAAGCTGAAAAATCATAAGCCAAACAATAGTAAAAAGGGGACTATCTGTACATATATAGGCAGTATTTCATGGCCATTCCTGATATACAACTAGAAGTCCCCATTTTTATTTTTTGTAAAATATAGAGATTTGCGTGAGAATTTTTTAAAAATCATTTCTTGTAGTTATCATAGGAGCTTCCTGTGCTAAAAAATATTTGTAATCTTAAAAATGCCCATCAGGAGAAAATCTGCTTGACTTTGGGTTTAGTAATGAATTTTTAGATAGAGCACGAAGGCATAATTCCTACAAAATTTTGTTAAGTTGGACTTGATTAAAATTAAAAACTCCTCTGTGAAAAACACCGTTGAGAGAATGTAAAAAGAAGCCACAAACTAAGAAAATCTTTGAAAGCCACATACTGGATAAAGAATTAAATATAAAAATAGCCAAACTTTTAAAATTTTTAATTAAAAATTTTTAAAAATAGCCAAAAGGTCTAAACAGACATCTCACTAAAGATATACAAATAAGCATATAAAAACATAGCAAATAAGCATATGAAAAAAAAAAAGTCCAACATGATTTGTCTTTAGGAAAAGGCAAAGTAAAGCAACACTTTTTATCACCACACACCTATTATAATGACTAAAGTCCAAAACACTGACAATTCCATTTTGTGTGGAGCAACAGGAACTCATTCATTGTTGGTGGAAATACAAATGGTACATTCACTTTGGAAGTTTTGCAGTTTTTTATAAATCTAAATAAAGTCTTACCATCTACCCAGCAATCACACTTTTAGGTTTTTACCTAATTGAGTTGAAATTTATGTTCACATAAAACCTTCATATGAATGTTTATAGAAGCTTTATTCATAATTACCAAAAACAGGAAGCAATCAAGACACTCCTCAATAGGTGAAAGGATGAACAAATCATGCTACTTTTATACAACTGAATACTATTCAGCAATAATAATGAGCTACTAAATAATAATAATGAGCTATTAAATCATGCAGAGACATTGATGAATCTTATATACACATTGCTAAGTGAAAGGAATCACTCCTTGGAAAAGGTTACCTTCTATACATTTCCATTTGTATGACATCTGGAAAAGGCAAACTTATAGATAATGGTAAAACGATCAGTGGTTGGTAGGGATTTGAATGGGTGAGGCACAGAGGGGTTTTTTAGGGCAGTGAAATTACTCTGGGTAACAATATAGTGGTGGATGCAAGGTATTATGCCATGATTTGACAATACCCAGAGAATCCTACATCTTCAACCTTAATATATACAAATTTAAAAAAAAGAAAAAAAAAAACAGGAGAAAAGTGAGTAACCTAAAATGACATACTGATGCTGATGAAAATATCTGACTGTATTAGATCCTATGACACAATCTCACTGAACAGGGCGGGAGGAAAAGTGCTAGCCTAAATAATTTCAGAAACAATGGAGACTATGAGACTAAAGACAAAAGGAATCACAAATGAGCAGTATATTGTAGTTGGTACAGTGGTTTCCCATAGGGTTAACAATCCTAAAAACGTGGTACCTATATACTGGGACTGAATGAAGAAGTAGATGGATGACAGGTGGTTGGTGCCAGGTTTCTCATTGTTGGGGTGAATGGTTACAGATAAGCAAGGGAGGAAGGCTAAAATAATCTATGTGATATGGGATAAAAGTCAGAAACGGGGCGCCTGGGTGGCGCAGTCGGTTAAGCGTCCGACTTCAGCCAGGTCACGATCTCGCGGTCCGTGAGTTCGAGCCCCGCATCGGGCTCTGGGCTGATGGCTCAGAGCCTGGAGCCTGTTTCCGATTCTGTGTCTCCCTCTCTCTCTGCCCCTCCCCCGTTCATGCTCTGTCTCTCTCTGTCCCAAAAATAAATAAAAACGTTGAAAAAAAAATTAAAAAAAAAAAAAAGTCAGAAACATCAGCATGAATTCATGTTTAGCTTAATATTGATACAAATGGAGATTGATATTGACATAGATACAAATATTTACTGACGTGTACATACACAGGTTGCTATACATGCACCTATTTCCTAGCTCTATTTTGTGAGAGAGCCTAGAAGCAATGACACTCCATAGCAAAGAGGTCCTTTCTGTCCTAAATTTCAATCACATGGCACTAGTCACTTTATAGCATCCCATATAGTCACTGTGTGCTTCACCATCTGTCCCTGACTTCAAGACTGTATATGGAGGATCCACATCTCTTCCAACGAGCAGCTCCAGTGGGATGGTTAAGGGAAACATGCATAATTATATCCAAGGGGAAATCCCTTATAATATTAAATTTTAAGAACTTAAAGCTAATGCATTATTCATCTATTCAGTTCTTCTACAAATTTCTATTGAATGCCTACTATTCTGGGAACTGTAGTAAGTACTAGAGATCCACAAAGGAACAAAAAAGTAAAGCCTCATCATAGGGGAAATTAGTGTCAAGAGACAAAAAGTCAAAACAAGTACAATGTAATGGCACCAAGAATATTAAAATAATGAGAAATGTTAAAAGCAAATAAATTAGAGTGATGTACAGGAGGAATTTAAGTTGTGTACTTTAGAATAGGAAAAGTCTGAGATTACATTTATATCTGAAATGGAGATAGTTAAAAGATTAACATTTATTCTATGATTAACATGTGAAAAGTTTAATAGAGAGTTTAAAAGTTTAAAAGTTTAATGTGCAACGGAGTTGTTCAATGACAGGGGAAGCTGGACGATAGAGAGAGGGCTAGGATGACATCAGAAGTGACGAGTAGAAACCAGGGTTAGACGATGCACAAGGTGTGCTAAAGAAAAGCACCGAAACTGGGATTTGTTTGGTTTGTTTTAATACTACATCTCTTTTGCCCTCTACAAAATAAATTGTTGTAGATCAAAACTGTAAGTAAAAGGACCAGTCCAGATACTACTTGAAGGGTCCAGGGATTACCACCCAAACTTTGACCGGTATGGGACTCCTAAAAAGCATCCCATAGATTTCACTATCCCTCTACTAGAGAGATAACACACATATAACTTTTCTTGATTCCCTCTAAGTACTGCATTTTACCTTTAACCTTCTGTTAAAGCCAGTTCCAATCCATCCAGGCATATAGAATGCCTCCTATACTTCAGCAGAGGGTGATGTTTGGCAAGGGACCAGGTACCTTCCCATGAGGTCTCCCAATCTAATAAAAGAAAATGACAGCACACGAATAAAATCAGAGACTCTGCTATCTGTACCACAAGATAAGATTTCCACTGGTTTCTCTCAAAACTACCTCCTTCACACTTCACAGGATGCCTCTAGGATTTGATAGTCAAGCCCAATTAGTTAGGATTTTTAGCATCTCCTTCCTAAACCCTATCTACCACTTTTCTTTCCTGTATGAAAACTTTTTTTTTTCCTTCAATCCAAATAGTCTGCACTGATGTTCCTCTTCTGTCTATAAAGGAGAGTTGAGGCTTCCTATGGGATTTAGACCCACTCTTAGTGGTCATAGCTGAAGACAAGGATGCAATATAAGAAAGGTTGTTGAATTTTCTTTTAATAAAAGCTTCGAATGAGAACCAAATGCTCAAAGATTAACATTTATTCTCTTTGCTAGAAGAAAGATGTGATGAGAGGAAATAAATTTGAACAGATATTTTGCTTTAAATATTTCAGAGCACTTTCACTTCCAGATAAAGTAGAACCTTCCACATGCCAGTGATATTCTAATCAACCTAATCATTTAATTTTGATTTTTCCAGCACTTGCTTTCTTCTCTTAAATAACATTAAAGGACACCAATTCAGATCAATAGTACCACACTCACCTAAATAAATCTGAGGCAGGCATCATCACGCTCTAATCTCCACTTTCTAACATTTATTCTACAAGTTTCAGGCATTAGAATTACATTCTTTAATGTTGATTTTCCTCAAAAGTCAATGGCGGGGGGAGGTGTTTTTTAATGACAGCATAATAAAGACATATATGATAAACTAATTTGGAAAGTTTGCAGAAAAGGATTCATGGCTCCCTCACAATCATCTTTGTAAGAAAACTTATAAAAAATGATCTGAATTTCTTAAGAAGCAGTGTGTTTCTTTCAAAAAAATATATCCTAAATTCAAATATGTGAAATGAGAGATGGAGAGGAAAAGTCTAATTAGAAAATCTAACTTTGCCACAGCAGACTTAGGATCTAAATTTTAAGCAGAAAGGAGAAAATTTAAGATGCAAAATTTTAAATTACTAACATGGAAGACAAAAACGTATTTCTCTAGACATAAAGGTATGAGGGGCTTTTGGCTTCCAGTATTTTGATGGGCTAGAATCCCTGAAGAGGTTTGTAACTGGCATACAACTATCCTTGAAGAAATTGAAGGCAATTTTCAAAGAGGGAAGAAGATTAGAGAGGAAGAGAGGGCTGACATCTGTGAACAGTAAATGATGCAAGTTCTACTGGGGAGTAAAATGCCAGTTAGAGGACAAAGAAAAGAAGACCAAGCTTTAGCTCCCCAACAGAGGGCGGAAGAGCCAGAGACCCTCTTTATTTTTTTATTTTTTTTCAATATATGAAATTTATTGTCAAAATGGTTTCCATACAACACCCAGTGCTCATCCCAAAAGGTGCCCTCCTCAATACCCATCACCCACCCTCCTCTCCTTCCCACCTCCATCAACCCTCAGTTTGTTCTCAGTTTTTAAGAGTCTCTTATGCTTTGGCTCTCTCCCACTCTAACCTCTTTTTTTTTTTTTCCTTCCCCTCCCCCATGGGTTTCTGTTAAGTTTCTCAGGATCCACATAAAAGTGAAAACGTATGGTATCTGTTTTTCTCTGTATGGCTTATTTCACTTAGCATCACACTCTCCAGTTCCATCCACGTTGCTACAAAGGGCCATATTTCGTTCTTTCTCATTGCCCTGTAGTACTCAGAGACCCTCTTTAAAAGAGCTAAAGTGTGGATGTGGTAGAGCCCTTCCCTAAGGAATGTGGTGAAAACCCCAAGACAAGGGAAGGCAACCTGGCTACGTGCAAGTGCATGATATTCCTCATGTATGTTACAGAGGTAACATAGACCATCCATTCTGACTGTATGTTATCATATATGGGAGACAAAGGGGCAAAAATTGTACAAAAGGCAGCCCCCCCGACCACTGATCTTGGGGCTCAGCCTTTTGGGGTCTTAGACTGCTGAGCCTGTGCTGACACAAATAAAGCTGCTTCCTGGAAAGAAAGCCTCCGTGTCCTGACTCTTTATGTGTGACTCACGGCTACAGGGACACCTGAGTGGCTCAGTTGGTAGGTTTTGGCTCAGGTCATGATCTCACAACTACTGGGTTCAGACTCCCTGCTATCAGGCTCCAGGCTCACAGCACGGAGCCTGCTTGGGACTCGCTGTTTTCTCTCTCTCTCCCTCTCTTTCAAAATAAATACATTAACCTAAAAAAAAAAATGAGCTAAAGTAGTCCCAGGGTGTTATCAGTTCCTCATTAGAAGCAATTGAAAATATTCTCTGAAAAGAAAAATTGTACCTAATTTAGGTATGGGATTGTCACAGATTAAGCTCAGTGTATGAGCTAACATTAAAAAATAATGTACAAGAAAACAAAAGTTTTTAAATGAGATTGACACCAAGAACAAAAATAAACAACAGATAGATGCTCCCAATATTTAAGATTAAGATTAAATACTAATATTAATATTTTTAATTGCCAATGTGAATAAATAATAGCTATTACTGAAATATATTTTAAAAGATGAAATAACAAAAATGAACAAGCAATAGGACACTATTAAGAATAACCAGGTGGGGTGCCTGGGTTGCTCTGTCGGCTAAGCATCTGACTTTGGCTCAGGTCATGATCTCAAGGTCCATGAGTTTGAACCCTGCATCAGGCTCTGTGCTGACAGAGCTTGGAGCCTGGAGCCTGCTTCAGATTCTGTGTCTCCCGCTTTCTATGCCCCTCCCCTGCTCACACTCTGTCTGTCTGTCTGTCTCTCTGTCTCTCTGTCTCTCTCCAAAATAAATAAAAATTTAAAAAAAGAATAACCAAGCATATCAAAAACAAAACAAAACAAAAAAAGGTCAAATGAAATTTCTATCACTGAAGAATATAACAATTGAAATTAAAAAAAAAATAAGTGGACAAATTAAAGAGCAGATTAGGAACAAACTAAAGAGAAAACAATTGCACAAAATATATATCTAAATAAATTGCCCAAAGTAGAGCACTGAGACACAAAATGAGAAATACAAAAGAGGTATTAAGAGAATATATAGGACTGAAAAGTTTCAATATATTCAGTGTTCCATCACAAAAGAAAAAAGAAAATGGAAGGGGAAAATTGAAAAAAATAATGGCTAGGACTTTTCAGAACTGAAGCACGACATAATAGTAAAATGCATACTACAGAGTATAAATCAAATGAGATCCAAAGTTAAACCTACTGTCATGACAGTAAAGGGCACAAAAAATTAATAAAATATTAAACTTAATCAGAAAAAAAAAGATTAATTGAACAGGAGCAAAAATAGAGTAACATCAGTCCTTTTAACAGCAATAGTGGAACAAGAATACTATGGCATAATGTGTTCAAAGAGCTGACAAGGTGAAAAATCATCTTAAATCTGTATTCCCAGCAAAACTAGCTCTCAAGAATAAGTTTAAAGTAAAACTGCTTTGGGATCAAACAAACAAACAAACAAAATGTGATATGTTTTATCACCTACAGAGATTCACTACAGAAATTTCCATATATATACTTCAAAAAAAAAAAAGGGAAAATAATCTGTAAAGTCGGTGACAAACAAAGAAAGTTTGAGTAAAAATATCCATGAATATGTATTTCTACCCAAACCAGCTATTCTCAAATAGGGATGGTACTATTCTTGATACAATAATGGGGGGGGGGAGGGGTATTTTTGATTGTTAAAATCTTTAGTGTATACTCCTAGCATTTAGCGGGACCAACAATGTTAAATTGTGTTAAGGGGGAATAGCAAGATCACTTTTAATGCTTAATTATAAATGAAACATTTCAGTTAATGTTTCTTTTTAGTATTATTCATATCTAATTATCAGAATCTCAGCTTTAAAAAAAATTGATGTTTATCCATATTTTGAGAGAGAGGGAGAAACAGAGTGTGAGCAGGGGAGGGGTAGAGAGAGAGGGAGACACAGAATCTGAAGCAGGCGTCAGGCTCCATGCTGTCAGCACAGAGCCCATCATGAGGCTCAAACTCATGAAGTGCAAGCATGACCTGAGCTGAAGTTGGATGCTTAACCTACTGAGCCACCCCAGGTGACCCTAGAATCTCAGTTTTTTTTTTCAAAAAGCATTTACTTTTATCTTCATAAAAGCAACTTATGTTTATATCATTTGGAAAATATTTAAAACCACCTATTTTAAAAATTACATAATTGCACTGCACCAAAAAGCCTTTAGCTATCAACCTATCATTTTGGGGATACCAATATTAAAATTTTCATTTAATGTGTATTCACATATTCAAAAAATTACGTTGTGGTTATATTACACATGTTATTTTTCATCCAGTTTATTTTTTTCTTATCCAGATATTTTTGTGTAATCCTAAATTCTCTCCCATGTCAGTGAAACATTTCCCAGTTTCTAAGGCTGCTTCATGTTCCAGCATTTGATGTATTACAACTGATCTAATCAAGTCTCTAATGTCAAACTCCTAGATTGCATCTAATGTGCACTATTACAAATGATACTGATATTTCTTGCCTTTTTGCCCCTTTTGGCCTTGTAAACTACATTCCCTTTGGTTATACCTTCACTAGAGTTTCAGAAGTCTCATAATTGGCTCAATTCCAATTATGGTTACTTCTGTTTTTTAGTAACCAGCACATATTGCTTCAATCCATTTTTTTTTTTTTTGAGAGAGAGAGAGCATGTGCACATGCAAATGAACAGGAAAGGGAGAGAGAGAGAGAGAGAGAGAGAGAGAGAGAGAGAGAGAGAGAGAGAGAGAGCGCCTTAAGCAGGCTCCATGTTCAGCTGGGAGCTTGATGCCAGGCTTGATCCCAAAACCCTGAGATCATGACCTGAGCTGAAATCAAGAGTTGGGTGCTTAACTGACTGAGCCACCCAGGTGTTCCACCCCCTATATTTCTAATTGTCAAAGTGAAATCTTATCTTTTAAGTCCCTTTATTTAAGTCATCATTTGGCACATTTTAAAACATCCAAACTCCCTCTTTCATGGCTTCACTTAATAATGCAATTCTGAATTTGAGATACAAATTTTACCTAAATTACTGTTTTTATTTTATAAAGTTTACTTTAAAATATTCTAACATTTGCATATGGTTTTAAAACCACAAGAACAGTCAGATGCTTATATATAACTGGTTCTAGTGCCCAGCCCCTGTCATGTGGTACCCATTTCATGTTATTTCCCACTATAGAAAAGTTAAAATCAAGGTCTACTGAAATGTATTTCACATAGCATAAATTTCACTCTTTTCAAGTTATGATTTTGGGGGTTTTAATATATTTATAGATTTGTGCAACCATTACCACTATCTAATTCCAAAATATTTCCATCATCCCCCAAAGAAATCTCATACTCATTAGCAGTCATTCCCTTTGGCACCTCCTCTCAGCCCTCAAAAAACACTAATCTACTTTCTGTTTCTTTGGCCTTTTTCTTTATCTGAATATTTCCCATAAATGGAATCAAATAAGCAACAAAATATATTGACTAAGGAATCAATCCCAATGTTATTCAATAAATACTTACTGAATTACAGAATTGTATACTTATTAATATAATCCTAGTTTTCCATGAGGACTTAAAGATTATCAGCCTGTTTCACTTCATAAGTGAGGAGAACTATGACTAGAAGGTGAAATGATTATGTCAGAATCACCCAGAGTAGGGACAACCCTGATCTCCTGATTCCTAATTGAAGTTTCCTTTTTTTTTCTCAGTTAGCTACAATGCATCCTACCCTGAGACCCCCAAAAGACACACCAGGACATGACAAAAAGTGGACCTGAATGAGTTCTCTTGTCAGATAATATGAAATTCATCAAAGAAGAGAGAATCAGGAACATAGAAGTGGTAATTATACATGTTGGCAAACCAGTCAATGCTATTGACTGCAAAGATGCTCAGCTCGGAGTCACTAAAAACTATTATCAAAATCATCTCTTTTATTTTACATACAAACAGTTTCTTTCTAGGAGCCTAATTCCTTTCACATGTGCTTACTATATGCAATTCATTTTTAACTCTTATTTCAGACACCCTTTACTATGTTGCGATTTGTTTAAGAGGCAATATTGAGATGACTAGATCCTTGGCACCAACATGTATTACTAGGTAGGGGATGGGGCTGGAGGTAGGGGTGCTAAAGATTGAGTGTCTGAGACAGAGACATAGAAAACTGCACCCAAGAGGACTTTAAGCAACAAGCAAACAATGAAATATGAAAAAAATTGAAATAGGTGAGGAAAAAAAGTCCTGTTGCTATAGATATGAACTATTAAAAATTATGTGTTAATTCATACAGAATAAAGTCTTTATCTTAAGGCATAAAGATTAATTAAACTTTCATCAGCAGCAACAAGCAATGTTTCTTTTGTATCCTTCTAAAGGATTCATTAGGTTTTTACTTCTAATTGTAATCTGGCTTGTTCCCTTCCCTTCCCTTCATTTCCCTTCATTTCCTTAACCATTCAGTCCTAAATCCATTAGGTAGGGCAAAGCAAAGTAAGTATTCACACATTGGGAGAGGGGGAACATGTTGACCCAGACAGGGGTGGCCTAAGGTGTCTCCAGAAATGCATGGCTCAAGCAGAGTATTGAGAACCTGAACAATGATAAGGAGGGCAAATCTGTAGAGTGGCAACCTAGTGTGGAATGGAAGCACCATAGCTCATATAGGATGAGAAGGTCATCCACAGGGTTGGGGGAAGGAGGATGACATACCCAATAATTTATGGTAGAGCTTGAGCAGAAGGAAAGAAAAGCAACCTCATTTGGGTGTAGTCCAGAATAGTGTGAGCCCAAGGAGGATGAGGAGGGTCTCTATATAGTGTGAGGAGGCATCCAGGAAAGAGGAGTCAGAGCTGAGCAAAGGGAAGACGGCATCAGCACACAGAAGAGGTGGCAATAAAAACAGAAGATTGATTATACAGAAGGAATTAGCCAAATGAGTAAATACGTTAAGGATAATGCAAGCCAATCTTCTCAGCTTCAGAGAAAGCAGTTACAAATACACAAAAGGAGAGCTATTGTGATCCATGTGGTGGAAGATTGAAATTGGAAGCATGGGCAGGGGGCACCTGAGTGGCTCAGACAGTTAAGCGTCTGACTTTGGCTCAGGTCATGATCTCATGGTTGGTGGGTTCGAGCTCCGTGTCGGGCTCTTGGTGACAGCTCAGAGCCTGGAGCTTGCTTCAGATTCTGTGTCTCCCTCTCTCTTTCTTCCCTTCCCCTGCTCATGCTCACTCTCTCTCTCTCTCTCAAAAATGAATAAATATTAAAAAATTGGAAGCATGGGATGAATTTATGATTTCCAACATATGGATATAGACATAAGCAGAGAGGTAAACGTATACACATGTATGTGTGCAATATGTATCATATTTACAGAGGTGGCCTAGGATCAATGACAGCCATAGCAATAAGCATACATAATGCCCAACTTTTTGGCTTCTAAACACCATTTTTCACCAAAAGGAAGGAGGAGGATGCTGTAGAAATGACTGCTTCCAGCACTGAGTCAGAGAAAATAGAAGAATAGCCAGGGACATACTTTTTTTGGCCTAATACCAAACAAGTATTCAAGGAATGATTAGGCCATGTCAAAAGGACATAAGGGACAGCTTTAAGGGGCTCTTGCTGACCAAATTAAAGGCAATTTGAGTTTCAAAATAATCAAAGTGATGGATTAGGAAACATTGACAAAAATAGGAAACCATTATTCCATAATTTGATGAGTAATGGTTAAAAAGTAAAGTCCCACAAGACATCCATTAATTTCCAAAGAATAAAGAGTGACTGGCAGACATGAACTTAATTAAGTGATCAAAGTGAGCATCATTAGTAGTATCATATCTCAAAAAAGTGTGCCACCTGATAGGACCCAGGGAGAAGGGCACACCATCACTTCTGCAATATTCCTCCGAAAGATGCATAATTTAATATAATCATAAGCAAGCAAAAGACAGACACAAATTGGAGGGCATTTGAAAAAATAACTACTCTCATCTTTAAAAGGGTCAAGGTCATGAAAGTCCAGAAAAACATCTGCAGAGCTTCCCCAAAGTGAAGGAGAATTAAGATCCATGAATTAAATGCAGTGAAAAGTTCTAAACTGGATCCTTTCATTATAAAAGATATTATCAGGACAACTGGTATAGGATTAGAATAGGATCAGAGGTTCAGATGATGCCAATGTATCTGTATTAATTTCCTGATTTTTACAGTTTATTATGATGAGGTAAGACAATGGGAAATGTACTGCATGTAGGCCAATATTCTGGTTGTTCAAAAGGATAAAAGACAATTTTCAAAACCAGAAGTAATCACAAAAGTATTCTAAAGTAATGCATTTCACACACACACACACACACACACACACACACACACACACACACAGTAAACATACCCTAAATTATTAGGTGGTCAGGAAGTATCAGGTCAGGTCAGCCCCTCTCAAATGTGACAGAGACAAAAACTTATTGTACTTTCCTACAAATTTCAGATCATTTCAAAATACTGTAAAATTTCAGTTAAAAAAAAGGATCTGAATTGTAGATAAACATTACTGTCCATTTCTTTATATCACATACAGAAGCCAGCATATGACTTCAGGTATCAGAAATATCTCATTAGGCTCAGCAGGATTGTCATTTCTGATTTTTCACACACAAGAGAAACAAAGCAGAGCCATAAAATAATTGTGCCTCTTTGTCAGCACTAAGGGAACATTTGCTAATCAAAGCTCAGCTTTCTGCTTCTTGCATGCAGTTTTGTTGTGCATATTTGCCAAGTATCTCCTGAATCCAGACCCTAATACACTTTTGGTACAGTATTCACATTATTCATACATAATGCATTATCAACAGAAATATTAGTAGTAATCATAGCAAACTCTTAAGTATCACTTACTGTATATACCAGGCAATGCTCCAAGGCATAACATTCATTAATTCATTTAATTCACATGGCAAGCCAAGAAGATTATGCTATCATTTCCATTTTACAAATAAGAAAACTGATACACAGAAAAATTAAACCACTAACTCAAGGTCATAAAGTCAGTAAATCTCAAAGCTAGAATTTAAAGATGGAGTATTTGACTCTAGAGTCATATGAGTAAATATTTCTTTACTGAAATTTAATAAATTTACTTCCCTTCAGAGGTTTAAGGACAAAAAGCCTAAGTCTCCCAATGGATTACTTTTATTTTTTTTTTAATTTTTATTTATATATGAAATTTATTGTCAAATTGGTTTCCATACAACACCCAGTGCTCATCCCAAAAGTTGCCCTCCTCAATACCCATCACCCACCCTCTCCTCCCTCCCACCCCCCATCAACCCTTAGTTTGTTCTCAGTTCTCAACAGTCTCTTATACTTTGGCTCTCTCCCACTCTAACCTCTTTTTTTTTTTTTCCTTCCCCTCCCCCATGGGTTCCTGTTAAGTTTCTCAGGATCCACATAAGAGTGAAACCATATGGTATCTGTCTTTCTCTGTATGGCTTATTTCACTTAGCATCACACTCTCCAGTTCCATCCACGTTGCTACAAAAGGCCATATTTCATTTTTTCTCATTGCCACGTAGTATTCCATAGTGTATATAAACCACAATTTCTTGATCCATTCATCAGTTGATGGACATTTAGGCTCTTTCCATAATTTGGC
>NW_024412377.1:53701291-53749649 GCF_014898765.1 Herpailurus yagouaroundi
TTCTTTTTAGTGTATCACTTAGTTCTCTAATTTTCCCCTCATACTCCTGGATTTTTTTATCTCTCTTTTTCTCAGCTTCCTCTTTTTCCATAACTTTATCTTCTAGTTCACCTATTCTCTCCTCTGCCTCTTCTATCCGAGCCGTGGTGGTTTCCATTTTGTTTTGCATTTCGTTTAAAGTGTTTTTCAGCTCCTCGTGACTGTTCCTTAGTCCCTTGATCTCTGTAGCAAGAGATTCTCTGCTGTCAGCTATACTGTTTTCAAGCCCAGCGATTAATTTTATGACTATTATTCTAAATTCACTTTCTGTTATATTATTTAAATCCTTTTTGATCAGCTCATTAGCTGTTGTTATTTCCTGGAGATTCTTCTGAGGGGAATTCTTCCGCTTGGTCATTTTGGATAGTCCCTGGCGTGGTGAGGACCTGCAGGGCACTTCCCCTGTGCTGTGGTGTATAACTGGAGTTGGTGGGCGGAGCCGCAGTCAGACCTGATGTCTGCCCCCTGCCCACCGCTGGGGCCACAGTCAGACTGGTGTGTGCCTTCTCTTCCCCTCTCCTAGGGGTGGGATTCACCGTGGGGTGGGGTGGCCTGTCTGGGCTACTTGCACACTGCCAGGCTTGTGATGCTGGGGATCTGGCGTCTTAGCTGGGGTGGGTAGGCAAGGTGCACGGGGGCAGGAGGGGCAGGCTTAGCTTGCTTCTCCTTAGGTGATCCACTTCAGGAGGGGCCCTGTGGCAGCAGGAGGGAGTCAGATCCGCTGCCGGAGGTTTGGCTCCGCAGAAGCGCAGAGTTGGGTGTTTGCGCGGAGCGAGCAAGTTCCCTGGCAGGAACTGGTTCTCTTTGGGATTTTGGCTGGGGGATGGGCGGGGGAGATGGCGCTGGCGAGCGCCTTTGTTCCCCACCAAACTGAGCTCTGTCGTCAGGGGGCTCAGCAGCTCTCCTTCCCTTTGTCCTCCAGCCTTCCCGCTTTCTGAGCAGAGCTATTAACTTATGACCTCCCAGAGGCTAAGTTGCGCTTGCTGTCGGAACACAGTCCGTCAGGCCCCTCCGCTTTTTGCCAGCCAGACTCGGGGGCTCTGCTTGGCCGGCGAGCCGCCCCTCCGCCCCGGCTCCCTCCTGCCAGTCCGTGGAGCGCGCACCGCCTCGCAGCCCTTCCTACCCTCTTCCGTGGGCCTCTCGTCTGCGCTTGGCTCCGGCGACTCCGTTCTGCTAATCCTCTGGTGGTTTTCTGGGTTATTTGGGCAGGTGTAGGTGGAATCTAAGTGATCATCAGGACGCGCGGTGAGCCCAGAGTCCTCCTACGCCGCCATCTTCCCTCTCCATCTCCCACTAGATTACTTTTAAAAAACTACCCAAGACATAACGTAGCTCTGGTTTCTTTACAAAATATGTCAGAATCTAAGAGGAATATAAGCCATACGCATCTTATTTTCATTATATACACAATATGAGCATATCTTTAGTAAACCCACTCTTTTTCTATTATTATACAAAAGTCATCAGTTTTCCAATAGAAATTTTAAACCTGAAATATATTATGCATTTTCTAAGTACAATCTCATAAATTGAATACAGTCATTCAAAACTAAATTCTGACAATGCCATGATAAATGAATCTACTACTTTAACAATCATATTTGTTTGTTGAAGCAGTGGATTCATTTGTCATGGCACTAAAGTACTAAGATTATTATACAGAGGTCTCACTAATAAATCCAGTTTTTTAAATAAGACATAAAGTTTCATTCAAAATATACTTATTTTTCACTATGTCCTACAATATGGTTGTAGGTATGAGGACAAGAACAATGACAAACAAGGACCCCAACAAACTTAAGCATGTCCCTGAGAGTTATACCTCAAATATTGTCACTGAATTAAAAAAAAGCTGATTTAGCAAATACAAATACTTAAAGTTCAATCCATTCACTGGCTATACTGAACTGAATGATCTTTAAAGGCCCCAAAAAACAACTATTGACTTCAGGCAATATGGACACCTGTTCAGAAAACTACTTTCAGGCAAAGAAGATCTTTCAATGTCCCCAAATCATGCCACTATGGGCACTCACATGCCTAACACAGTGAGCACCTATGCATAACACCAGCCTTGCCTGTCTCTGTGTGTATTTCAGGTCCTGAGTTTAGTCAAAATGAAAAGACTGCCACCTACTGTAATACAGGCAACTACATTTGCAATCTTGAGGCATGTTTAATTTAACCCTCTGGAGTCCATCGTGTTTCTCCCGCAGACATTGCCTATTCTGGGCATTCCGGGACATGACAAGAGGATGCCCAGCATGCAGGTTGTGACTGGCAGTTGATCGGGAATAATTCCCACAAAAGCCACTCCCTGACAAAATAAAGTAATAATAAGGTAATTCTCAGCTCAGTATAATTAGTCAAAGCAGCATAACAAATTCCTTGAGATACTTCCTAATATAAATACTGAAACTGTATTTCACTGTTCACCTTTTCTGCCTGCTGAGGCTGTTAACATTTCTCTTGCTGAAACAGTAAAATCAAAATGGTCAGCTAAATGACTATAAAAACTATCAAAAGAAAGGAGGACAAATCATAAAGATTTCTTATGTCTTTCTGTGTTTGCATCCTCATTCAATGTCATCCCTAACTCTTGCTATCTATAACTTCACAAATCTCACCCTGTAGATAAAAGTGAAGAGCCTCTTCAAAATTCATACTGTAGCAAGCAAGCAGCAGTCAGATCACTGACAGTGAGGGGGATTGTTTTTCATGGGAAACAATAGGAAAAAAAAACAGATTTTTTTTTTGCCATTAATCATAATTACCTGAGGTGTAACAAAAAATTAATGTTGAGAAATCAAAAATTAACTCATTAGAGGAAAATAGTAGATCACTTTCAAATTCACTATTAATGACTGTTGGCATTCATTAGCTAAAACAGAAAACGCACAGGAGCAGATACCACATAATCTACAGAAAGGTTATCTGAATGATGGCAAACATTCACCAAATACAAATAAAGGCTTGATTAATGGTTTAACAGCCAATGGAGCTCATTTAAATTTGCTCATGGGGGAAAATGCAATTTTCAAACTAAGGTAATAAGTCTCTGTTTCTTGAACTAAATTAACTTTATTAACTTCATTGTTTAAATCCATGATTACTTAACATTTAAAACGTATTTACTACTAAAAACTCAACAGTTGATCTCATTATTTTAATGTCATTAATCAAATACCAAAAAAAAAAAAAAACCAAACCTTACATTGAATCTGCCAACTTGTTAATGTGTCAGGGGTGTGTGTGTGTGTGTGTGTGTGTTTGGAAATGGTCTGATTCCTACATGTGTACACACACACACACACACACACACATGCACACACATATATTCTGCATCCTAAAATATGGTGCTATTATTTTAAAATTTCAACAAGGGCATGAATTTTGTATACAAATAAATCAGAGCCCTCAAGTTGCTGCTGAAGAGCCAAAATACTCTATTTGCTACAAAATTTCTAAGGATATCACTCCCCACCCAACCCAAATTAAATACATACGGATATGGAAGTTTTCTTTTAGGTAGAAATATTGAAGCGGTAGCAAAAGCTACTGTGATCTAGTAATGTCTTAGAAGATGCATACTTAGGAATTTAGGGAGAAGGAATTTTGAGGTATACAACTTACTTTCTAAGGATTCAGCAAGAGAGGTAAACAAAGAAAGTATGCCTGAATATATTCTTAGCCATCATAATAACAAATAATAATTCTAACTCTAGATTTTGGGTGTGTGTGTGTGTGTGTGTGTGTGTGTAAAATTTTAATATTCTTTGAACTTTTCTATATGTTTGAAAATTCTGGTAACACATGTCACATATCAGAGACAAGAAAGAGCAGAGAGCTCAAGAACAGGAGAATTCCCATTTGATATGTTTAAGCAACACCCAGCTTCCAAGATGCCATTCCTGAGTACTAATGATGTGTACGTCAGTACAAACAAGTATCTTTATCATCATGCTCTAATACCAGTGATGATACCTACAAGATAGGTATAGGCACAGACATTGCTATCGGTAGGCGTTTCAGGGTCTTATTGTCAGGAAGCCCAAACAGATTGAAAGACTCATCAGTTGTTTGCAAGGTCAGGCATCCAAATCAGTAAAGAAGACTGAAAGACTGATATTCAAAGGACTAGTCAATGAGTTGAATAAACATGCCCCTACTAAGAAAGCATTCTCATCACTGTGAGCTCATTGTAATCAACAGAACTTCAGGACTAAAGTCTCAGAAATAAAGTGCATAAGTCCCTTAGCATATTAATACATATGTCAGCCAGGGTATTCCAGATCATCATTTTAAAAAGCGGATTTAGTATTTACCTCTGGAATGTAAAAGGAAAGAGCTCTACATGGACCTGCTTCTGAGGGAAACTGGTAAATTATTAAAAATATATATTTAAATTCTCTGGAAATGGCGATAAGGTCATACAGCAAATGAAGAAACATTTGAATCAAGAAATTCTACTAAAACCCAGAAAGAACAATGACTTATGACTTATCTGTGGCATCTGTACTACAAACTGATCCCTCCCTTCTCCAACCCAGCCTAACATAATAAAAACTCTATTCTTGTCTATGTAATGAAGAATACAGGACTCCTGTCTTCCAACAACCAGTCAAGAATTAAAATATTTTGGGTATATTATCATGAGGAGCAGCTGTCAACATCTCTCATGCCCTCCCCCAGCTATCTACTACAGAAGCTAAATTCCAGATAGGGCAGCTGAAAGTCAAGAGCTGCCTTCTCACACCTAGTCTCCACTTGTGAAAGATACTGAGCACACTGGGGGCCCAAATGTCTTCACTTGGTTTATCTGTAGGGAAGAGCTTCTATGCCAGGCAAGACAAGTGAAGAAGACAAATAAAAACCAAATCCACTGTGCCACAAAGCCTAATCCTAAAGTAGGACTGTCACACAGAGAGAAACATATCCCTGTCCTTGCTCCATCTCAAGAGCCCTGGTTCAGAGATTTGTCCAGAGGAAAAAGAAGACCATAAAACAGAGAGCTGTGAAGCTCTCCCCCCCCCACACACACACAAAAGCAAGCTTAAGAAAGAGTCAAAGACAGTGGAGATTTTGTTGAAAAGCCACTAATAGAAAATTGGTAGCCAAGGGGTGCCTGGGTGGCTCAGTCGGTTAAGTGTCCAACTTTAGCTCAGGTCATGATCTCACGGTTCGTGAGTTCGAGCCCCGCGTCGGGCTCTGTGCTGACAGCTCAGAGAGCCTGGAGCCTGCTTTGGATTCCATCTCTCTCTCTCTCTCTCTCTCTCTCTCTCTCTCTCTCTCTCTTTCTGCCCCTCCCCTGCTCACATTCTGTCTCTCTCTCTCAAAAATGAATAAACTTAAAAAAAAAATAGAAAATTGGTAGTTTAACTAGAGATATAAGCTAAACTATTGACAAACTAGTTTACCAAAAAGAAATAGGGGAAAAAGACAGGTAAGAGCCCTCCTGGGGTCAGAACAAACCTCAAGTATTGACCTCAAAAACTATGCCTGGAATAGTCTATGAAGCAATTTATTCACCAAGGCATTGTTGAAAATAAGAGAGCAATCAGTTGGGATTTAGTGAAGCTTAACAGCTGGGTGTGGTCAGTGGGGGAAGCAACAATAGTCAAAGAGAAGCCTGCTAAGACAACTGTGATCCCAGAATGATTATGCACATGTCCAAGTGATTATGCACAGGTCCTCTCAGGACTAACATCACAGAGGAAATAGACTTCACCAAAACTGTTCAGCTGCTTACTAAACAAACAAACAAGCATAAAACAGGTAACAAGTCCAAGTGGAAGACTAGTACCCAGAGTTGTTACAACATATTATTTTATAACTGTATAATTATATATTATATACAATATATTATTTAAATATATGACCGGTTTTCAAAAATTATGAAATATCCAAAGAAACAGGAAAGTGTTACCCATACACAAGAATGACAGCAGTGAGCTGAAACCACCTGTGAAGGGGACCAAAAAGTGGATTTAACAAAGACTTCAAATTTGCCTATGTTAAAAGAATTAAAGGCAAAGGCAACCATAATGATAATGACAGTGTCTTATCAAATAGAACTTACCCAAAGAAGCACATGGAATTCTGCAGTTGAAAAATACAGTAATTGGGGCGCCTGGGTGGCTCAGTCGGTTAAGTGTCCGACTTTGGCTCAGGTCATGATCTCGTGGTTCATGAGTTTGAGCCCCATGTCGGACTCTGTGCTGAAGCTTGGAGCCTGGAGCCTGCTTCCGATTCTGTGTCTCCCTCTCTCTCTGACCCTCCCCCCATTCATGCTCTGTCTCTCTCTGTCTCAAAAGTAAATAAACGTTAAAAAAATTTTTTTTAAAAAGAAAAATATAGTAACTGAAATTAAAAATTTACTGAGTGGGGGGTCAATGGTAGCTCTGAACTGACATAAGAAAGAATCAGTGACCTTGAAAAAAGGTAAGAGTTTATGCAATCTGAAAACCACAGCAAAAAGAATGAAGAAAAATTAGCACAACCTCAGAGAAAATGGAATACCATTAACCACACCAACATACCCTCATATCTGGAATGCCAGAAAAAGAGATGTATAAAGAAGAAGAAAGGATATTCAAAGAAGTAATTGCTGAAAACTTCCCATATTTATTGAAGAATAACAACCTACACATTCCAAAAAGCCTATAAAACTCAAAATAGGATAAACACAAAGAAATCTACACACAAATACACCATTGTAAAAATTCTGAAAAACAGACAAGGAGAAAATCTTAAGAAAAGAAAAACAATTCTTCAACTACTAGGAAACCCCAAGAATAATAACAATAGTAATAGCAGACTTCTCTTCATTAACAATGGAGATCAGATGAGTGAAAAAACATACACAGAGTATTAAAAACAAAGACTGCCACCCAAGAATTCAATATCCACAATAACTGCCTTTAAATGAAGGTAAAATAGACAGCTCCAGCAGCCTCTCCAAACCTGCTTGCTGCACCTGGCTCTCAGCGCTGCCCTGAAGCTGTATCATGAAGAGAGTGACCTGGGGCCTTCTCCTCACAGGGGCAGGCCTGCCTGCCTTGGAAACCAATGACCTGGTGGATAAAGACAGTCCCTTCTCTTATGACTGGGAAAGCCTGGAGCTGGGTGGGATGATTGTTGGAGGGCTCCTGTGCATCGCTGGAATTTTGATGGCTCTAAGTAGAAGCTGCAAATGCAAGTACAGTAAGAAGCACAGCCCCTTACCTGAGAGAGCGGCTCCACTCATCACTCCAGACCCTGCCAGTACCTGCTGAGCACAGGACCAGCTTTGTGGCACTCTCCGTACTAGCTCCCATGCTCTTCCCTCCCCAGTTGGGGCCCTTACTCTCCATGACTGCCTTTCTCTCCAAAGCTGGGCCCTTCAGTTCCCATTTGATCAGGACACCGTCTAAAGCTTATTTCTAAATTAAACTGTCTCACTCTTAAATAAATAAATAAATAAATAAATAAATAAATAAATAAATAAGGTAAAATAATGAAAATCTCAAGTAACCAAAAACTGAGAGAATTTGATTATAGCAGACATACCTTACAAGAAATAATAAAGGAAATTGTACATATTGAAAGTAAGTGACTCCAAACAGTAATTCAAAAACACATTAAAAAAATCACAGAGCACTGGTAAAGGTAATATGTAATTATAAAACAGAGTATAAGTATATATTTCTTCTCCTTTGTTAACTAATTCCAAAAACTATCATATAAAGAAGTGTGTGTGTGATTTTACTGTTGGCCCTATGACATATAGAAATGTAGTCATACAATGGAATATTTTTCAACAATAAAACAAATTACATACTGATACCTGCTACAACAGAGATAATCCTTCAAAATATTATAGTAAATACTAGAAGCCTGTCACCAAAGGCCAAGTGTTAGATGTTCTAGTTTACAAGAAATATTTAAAATAAACAAACCTATAGATACAGAAAGGAGATTAGTGAATGCTTAGCAGTGAGACTGATGAACGTGGGGGCACAGATAGATGAAGGGTATAGGGATTTTTTGATGGGTAATGATCAGTTAAAAAAACTGATTCTATTAATTGTTGAACAATTCTGTGAATATCTAATCACTAAAATGGGGAATTGTTAGTACGTACATTATATTTAAATAAAGTTGTTACCAAAAAAATTCATCTCACTTTTCCTTTCTCTTACTTTTATGATTTTATCAATAAAAACATATTTTTCAGTTAACATATAAATTATTAGTGATGGATACTATAATAACAATAATTCCTATTCCTTAAGATACTCCTATTATGAGAAAGTACAATTATAATAATTGTGGTAAGAATAATGGTGAGAATACATATAGTGTGTTGGTGGATCCTTTAAGAAGAGATAGATACCTACAAACACTTAAGAAATCATAGGAGGTGACATCTGAACTGATTCCTGAAGAAGTATGGTGTAGTGTGCAAAATATTCCAGCTATATGCCAGGGAATGTGCAAGTTTAGGGGTGAGAGAAACTTTTTGGCCTGCCCTCAAATTATAATCATCCAGTATGGCTAGAAAGCAAAATTCAAGGCTGAGGAGAAAGGCTTGAGGCCAACAATGTGAGTAGAGACTACATTTTCTGGTTGCTCAGCAGATGTGAAGTCAAACTTGACAGTGTGAGTAGAGACTAGACATTCTTGTTGATCGGCAGATGTGAAGTCAAACCTGATGTTTACAAATGGGTACCACCAACTTCTGCAGTATCATATGATATAGCTATACCGTGTCCCTTATAGCTACTGACTCCCCGGTTAGTGTGTCTTACACATGTTGCTAGCACATATCAAGATTCATGAAGCATTAGGAAAAATTTTATTTGCAGTTTATACTCAATGTTTCTTAAATGTTTTGTTTTCTCAATCTCAAATGTTCATGTTTCTTTTTCAAATTAAATCACCTGATATCATTTTCTTTATAGATCTTAACTCCCTTATATTTTAATATTGTTTTGTCCTCCTGCTAGAATATAACTGCCATGAAAGTAAAAACCTACCTTTCTTGTCTCAGCTGCATCTTCAGTGCCTAGAACAGTATATAATGCATAGGAGGCACTCAAAAAATATAGGTAAATGAATGAACATTTATTAATCTCTCATTAATTCCCATTCTTTATGTTTAAACTTTAAAAAGTGATATTATATTGAATCTACACATCTTTTAAAAGATTTCCCATCAATGGAAGAAGAGTTGGTGATAGGAGAGGGGCTAGGAAAGGGTCAAACACTGTTTTTCTCAAAACTTAGGTTTTGAAAGACAGATAGCCTTATCCTTGAGAAATCTGAGAAAATAGCATTCACTGTCTCTTTCGTCTGAGAGTCTCATCAAAGTACTGAACCTTGGAGCACATGTCAGATACAACTGATCTTCCTAGGTAAGCAATGATCCAAAGCTCCATCTGGATTTTCTATTTGCCTTTGTAATATTTAGTTTGGAGAACCTGACTTACATGGTTGCCATGGAAATTGAGCACAATGATGAAACACGAAGCTTTCGGAAAAGTGTTGCATAAATGTAAGGAAGTGCTACTTTTATTAATGTTTGTTTAAAAAAATTGGTAATTCTCGGCGTAAGAAAGATACTATAGAAAACAAGAGAAGTCTTAACCACCTTATGTTTTGTATATTCAATGAAAAACAAATAAATACTTTGTTGCAATGAATCAAAGCAAATATAAGAAGACTACTTTTGGGTGTTAATTTATTATTTTATAAATGTAAGTCTATCATAAATCATAAGCCCTTTGAATTGATATATCCAATATAATAGCAATTTATTTATACATGTGCATAGGTTCTCCTGTCCAATCTCAGCCTCATAGAGCATGTCCACTTTCTTTTCGTTTTTTTTTTAAGTTTTTGTTTAAATTCTAGTTAGTTAATGTATAGTGTAATGTTAATTTCAGGTGTACAACTTAGTGATTCAACACTTCCATACATCACTCAAGCGTCTTTTCAGCTATAGCACTCAGCTCATTTTATAAAGCCCAATATACAATAAAACAAAGAGATAAGTAAAATAAAATAATTGGCAACTATAAAAATAAACTAACTTTATTTTATAAGTAACTTTTGCCTTTGCTGCCTTCTGATGCAAAAAGAAACAAGTATAGATCTGTCAACTTAATATGGCAATTGTAGTGGGAAACCAGTATACATGAAATGCTTATTGACCCCAATTTGGGACAATAAAAAGAGCCACAGGATATAATCAGATTTTCCATATGGAAAATAAACATCAAGGAACAACAGCCTTCACTTTTCTGTGATATATTTTTAATTACATTTTCATTATTTTTGGCCTATATACAAGTTTTATTTATCAAGTTTAATAATTTTAAATTGGCTCTATTCAGAATATAGGTAATAGCTATAGTGAATCAGTGGAATCATTTCCCTGCACCATTGGTAATAGTAACTTATGCTGGCCCTTCTGATTCCAAAATAAATGGTTTATTTATTGCATTATGGCTACTGCCATTTTTGAAGATTGTAATCATATCTGAATGGTATTCATTGAGTATGGTATGGTATGCTTTCCTCTTTTGTTCCAAAGCTAATTTTTAGAATCCTTTTGTTATTTAGAAAAAGAAGGTAACCATGAGAACTGGTAAGCTAAGGTGAAACCTACCTACAAGTTGCTAGTTTTCTGGATGTTAAGGGATATTTGCCAAATGGCATGCTTCCCCTTATAATGTTAACAAGTATAAAATAAAACTTGATTTTCAATTTAAATTTTTAAGTCCTGATAGTGTTCTGGAATTTCTTTCTATAAGAAGTGAACATCTTTTTCTCCACGAAGCACCAGAGGATTTAAGAATTACCTTTAAGGCTCCTACAATTATAACTCATTTGAACTTGATAAGTTTCATTTACCCTCCCAAGAATGTTATATTATAAGATCAATAAATAATACAAAATACATTTGCGTGTTATGGAAGGTCAAGAAAAGTAATTTTCTTCTGGTGATAGGGAGAAATATTAGGAGATGAAGGTAATGTTCAAAAGACTGTGTGTGGTTTTGAAGTTACTTGCCATGATAGAATAATCAATAGCTAAACAGGAAGACCTTCAATTGATCATTCATGCCTCATTGCTCATGAGCATTATTAAGTATTCTCTTGGTTTCTCAGCAGGTTGTCTTTGAAGTTGCCACATAGAACATTTTTTTGCATGACGAATTAGAATTCCCCAAATATGTGATACTGATGTGTAGCTACAAGATAAAAGAGATAAAAATTTGCACATCATTTATCAATTGCTCCCTGACCTTGGGTTATAAGATTATTTTTAGCAAAATATGCTTCTCTGTTCTTGAAAAGTCAGTTTTGCCAAATGGTGAACCATATCCTATGGATCATGTGGTCATATCAAACATGGGGAAAACATTCAAACCTAGCTGTAGCAGTGTATGTGAGAATTTCATAACGGAACAGGTCTTTTTCAACCAAATATTCTATTAAAAGTTACAATGAACTAAAATCACTTTCTTCAGGGATGTCATGTTTGCCAAAAAAATTATTAACAAAAGCGTTTGTTAAGTCAAAATGGAAACTTAGAGCCACTGTACATGTGTAGCAAACACAAATCAGAACACAAGTGTTAGGTCACTAGGAGGACTTTTACCACAACTACAAAGGACATGTAGCTAAAAGCATTAAAATGGTTGATGTTTCCAAAAATCCAAGATCCTAAAAAAAATTCTGTCATTTCTGAAGAATATTCTTAGGGATGAGTCAATTTTGACTAGCTTTATGTTTCCAACATAAAACATGTATGTATTCATTTGAAAAGATCTCCAAAACCCATTCTAAGGTAAGAGTGAGATGAAATTTATACTAAAAATTCAATCCATTATCCCTCAATAGTGACATATCTTTCATTAAAAAAAATTTTTTTAATGTTTATTTATTTTTAAGAGACAGAGCATGAGCAGGGGAGGGGCAGAGAAAGAGGGAGACACAAAATCTGAAAGAGGCTCCAGGTTGGAAGCTGACAGCACAGAGACCAACATGGGGCTCGACTAGAACACAGGAACCATGAGATCATGACTTGAGCTGAAATAGGACACTTAACTGACTGAGCCATCCAGGCACCAGACAAATCTTTCATTTTAAAACCATGTTCTCCCACTCAAAGGACACTTATTAGCATTTACTATGGGCCAAGATTTAGGAGATGAGAATGCAAAAGTAAATAAGCCACATTTCTTCTTCTCAAATAATGGGGAAGGAGGCACACAAACAGGTTGCATTATCCAGTAATAGAACCATGTTCAAAGGAAGCCTGATCTACCTGGGAATGTCAAGAGAATGTCCACAGACAAAATGATGCTTTAACTTAGTCTAGATGAATACATTTGGTAGACTGAGAAAATATGAGAAGATAATCTATGGAAAGAGCATAACTTTGGAAAAGGACTGGAGTTTTGCAATTCATGGGTGATCTGAAAATCATGAAATATTCATAGAATGCAAAGCACAAGGCAGCTAATATAGCTGAAGAGGGATTTATTTTCATATTTTTAATATTTTCATAGTTAAGACAAGAGATAGCAGTTTGAACACAGATTCAGTTACAGTAGGGATAACATTAGGGGCCTAATCAATAAACTTTGTAATTGAGTACATTGGTAAATATGGGGAAAGGCAGAAATTAAAGATGATGCTAGCCCTTCTTGCATAGATTTTAAGTCAATAATAATGTCATTAATCAAGATAGGAAATAGAAATATAGAACCAACAGAAAGAAAGGGAATTCTCTTTTGGATATTTCAAGTTTGAATTTCCTGAGGAATACCAATAAGAAATGTAAAAAGTCAAATACAAATAGAGAAGTGGATTTCAGAAGAGACCTCAGGTGCAGGAGACATGTAGTTGGAAATAAATAGCTCTACATGGTACCTGAGATCTTGGGAGTAAAGAGTATCACCCAGGGAGAAGAGGAGGAAAAAGATAAAATCTCAGAGAATTCCAAATTTTAACGAATGAAGGAAAGGTGAAGAGGGATCAAATTTTGGAGGAAATCTCTAAGGGCATGGCAGCAAAAAGGGGGAAGATTAATAAAGTAGAATGATTTTCTGGAAGCTAAGAAAAGATTACCTCAAGGAAGAAAGGCAAGAGGTCTTGGTCAAGACCATGAAAACTGAAGAAAGGTCAAATAAAAAACTACAGTAGATCCCTGGATTTAGCAATCAGAAAATAAGCCATTGAACTTTCCAAGAAGACTTTCTGTGTAGTAGAAATATAAGCTCGGACAGAGGGCTGAAGAATAGGAACGAGGTGATGATGCTGAAAAAATAAATTTATACTACTTGGCCTAGGAGTTCCAGAAAGATGGAAGAAGGTGACCAAATGAGGCTTGCTTAAGGCAAAGAAAAGTATGATTGCAGGTTTGCTGTTGATGTTTTGTTTTTATTCACACAGAGAAGAGCAAATAGTGTGCTTTTAAACAAAAGAACTTCAGGGAGGCAAACATGAATGTACAAAGTCTTAAAGAATTTTTAGGAGATCAGAGTCTTAATCTTAAAAAAGATAAGCTGCACTGCTTGCTCCTGGATAACACAGATACAATGACACATGGAAGTGTAGGTATATTTAGAAACAGAAAGAAGAGATAAAATTTGCAAACAAATAGCTACTTTCTTTGGACTGTAAGCTTCTCATCTTCTGAAACGATATCAAAAGACCATCCCGCATTGTGTTACATATACAACGAGTCACATGGTACTTTAATAGGAATGTTTAACCAAGAATTCCTAGCATAACCAAGAGCTGTTGGCTAGAGATTTACATACAAACTTAATGGTCTTCTAAAAAATATTATCTTCTAACTCATTTTCTGTTGTTATTCTACCTTAAGAAACAAACCTGAAAAACTAGTTCATTCATTTTTATTCCTTCAAAGCACAGTTAAATTGCAAATATTGGGAAAAATTGTCCAAAACTTGGAAATGCACAAGAGATTACTGGTGTCTTTAGGAGACACGCTCCATGGTTTCTAGTGAGCTCTCTAGGGATTATCCGATTTATAAACTGAATATCTTTGACTTTCTATTGAGTAGACTATTTTATATCTCTCTCGTGGCAGAAGAGAACTTGAAGAAATCTGATAGGGATGCAAATCATTCCTATCCATTACAATGCAAATGAATTTTGTCTGATGGAGAATCAATTGATCTATGCCTTGCAGAAGAGATAAACATGGCATTTTATTGTCCTATATGATATTGATCAGTTTTACATCTATTAACAAATTCACTTTTACATTCCTGCATGTGTACACATGCACACATACACACCCCAGTTCTTCAATTTTCTCTACAAACTGGTTTTAACATCTTAGGGGTTCCCTCACTAATTAATAGATTTTAAAAATTCTTTGATATGCATTCATTTTACATTTTTAAGACAGTCATTTGCCTTTTTAAAACTGAGCTTTAGCACGAATTAGTTAAGTAAACTGGATAACTACATTTAAGAAAAACCTGTCTAAAAGATTGTCCTCCAGGTCTGCCAAATAAACCTCATTATATCAACCTCACAGCATCAATAAAATACATTTGCAATCAGCCTCCTGTTTATATGGATTCATTTTTGTCAAACAAAAATAAAATGAAGTCAAATGTATCTAATCAAATTAGAACTATACATATTTTTGTAGTAACAGAACCTCTATTTTATTGAACTATCATATTTGTATAATAAAACATCTATTTTTTTTAGAAAGACACATTACACAGAATGAGTATTAGTTAGAATGTTTAAGAGTATATCCTTAGTCACCGTGGAGCTATTTTTACAATAAAACCTGCACTTTGTCTAACAAGTTCCCTTGGGAATTAGGAGAAAAATACATTGAAATGGAAAAAATGCAGTTGGAAAGTTCAGCCTAACAACTATATGGTCTTGCTTCATATTTAGGGTAAATATTCTCAACATATTTTTAAAGCCGTAATTTTTCATGTTATGAAATAGAAGAAATTATTCAACCATTTAATTATATCTGTAAAATTCAAATTAAAAATGAGTTATTTGAAAAAGCAGATATAGATTAACAAAATGTGAACCATGATCCTCTTAAGGAAATAGGTACAGACTTACTGATCTTAATTCACTGATGCCATAAAAATAACTTATTTTATGAACTCCATTTTACGTCAAAAATAAACATTTTCATGAGTCATAGAATGCATTAATCTGATTACCCAGAAGTGTTCACCTTACTGACTTAGTGACTCACATAGACAGACTCACCATTTAAATACACAGGAAAAGCCATTATGATAATGACCGTAGCAACAAGAAACAAATAAACCAAGCCACACTATTATTTGACTCTAAACACGACTGTGCAATGAGATTTTTATAACTCAATCTTTCAAGAGACAACTAAGTACAAGACCAGCATACTCCAAGTTTTTTAATACTTGGAATTGGATCTACATCCATGTTTAGTATTTTACTGTGAATTAAGTACAGTACTTATTAAAAAGTACTCAGGATATAATTTGAAATGAAAAACTCATATGAAATAATATAAAATATCAAATGACTAAAAAATTATACAGATATTATATGTGCACACATACACATAGGCATATATACATGTACAAAAATACTTTATATATAATTATATATATTTATTACATATTATATTATATATTTATATTATATATATATATATATATATATATATAAACTAGAAGGAAATCCTCTGAATTCTGGGCTGTTAAGAGTAATATTCCATGAACCAGTTTTTGTCATTTCTTCATAATTGATTGCTTTCAAATTTTTGACAGTGAAATGAAAATTACAAAAAAAAAATCCACGCTTTTCCGTTTGTCACACACTGAGCTAAACACATTTTTCTCTCTTCAAAGTTTCACCTGTCATTTCTTCACTCAGGTGTGTCAAAAGTTCAAGAAGAATCATGATTCCCCAGTTTTCTCAATTGTTTCTACCTTTGTAATTGAATTGAATTCACTCAGTAGGCCTCATAAGCTTCCATCTAGGGTAGGTTTTTTTTGTTCACACCTTGTCCCTGAAACATTATAAATGTTTTACATTCTTTTTGTGCCCAAAGAATTCACTCTGAAGCCATGTCCATGACTAATTGGAAGCATATTGACCTGGGCATTTGCAAAGTCAGCATGGAACTGATTATTTTCAAGGACTAGAGAGCATATTTTCAGTAGTTAAATATCCTTGTCCTAACAGACATTTTATTTACAAATTATATTTCTCGAGTTCTACTTGCTTACAAAGTAAAAGTATAAAATGAAAATGGTATTTGTAAAGCCATTTTTGGTGTACTCATTAATTTTAATCTAATATTTAGGAAAGTCCCATAGAAATGCAGTATCATTTCTGCAGCCCAGGGGATCTTAGAAGATGGGGGATTGAATGACTTCCAGGTTGGTTAGTCTCTCAATTCTAACCTGCCCACCTTTGCTATGAGAAAGTAGCCACTGAGAACAGGTAGACAGGGCCTGGGAGGGTGAAAGTGAGGTCCCAATTCTATCTTCCTCCTAATGGACACAGATAGTTTCTCTGGACCATAGGTGCATCAGGAGAACAGCATTAGAGAGGCCTAAGACAGGAATTAGATTGCCAGAGCAGGCCTGTTCTCCTTGGAGCCCAAACACTCAGTAATTGCTGAAGAGGTGGACTGAGACCACTCCATCTGTTAGGCTAAAAAGACTAAGAACCAGGGAGCAGGGGAATTTTGTCCTATGTATCCAGAAGTGACTGACAAGTTGTCAACTGTTACAATATCAACCCACATGTACACAGAACGCTGCAACTTACATGGGCTGCCAACACTTAAGGCACCCATGACCAGCATGCAAAGGAAAACTACCACAAGCTCAGTGAGACCCCATCAAGACAAAAGACGAAATGGACAAGCAAAATGAGCCCTGAAGGACATTAGAGATCCCGGAAGGAAAGGATAACAACATGATCAAACCAAAAATAAAGGCACAAGAACACATCAACACATTTAATAAAAACACACAAGTTTCTGGAAATAAAATACATCATTTTCAAGCTAAACAAATGTTCTCAAGTAGAGAAAGAAAAGTTACTGATGACATCTGAATTGGGGTAACATGATCTGCTCAAACCTTCCAATAACTTCCCTTCCTGTTTAAAATAAAACTGCAATTTATTACCATGCTTATAAGGTCCATTATGATCTTGTATTTCACTGCTCTCTAACGTAGAATCTAACGTGTCTCCCTTCACTGTATTCCAGACACATTTCTTAAACTCCACATTAAACACTATAAGCATGATCATGCCTCCAAGACTTTCTCAGACTTGCTACTCCCTCTCCTAGATAGCCACATGTCCAGTCCCTCATTTCATTCTGGTCTTTGTTCAACTGTCACCTCTTTAGAATATACTTGCTCTCGGGGCGCCTGGGTGGCGCAGTCGGTTGAGCGTCCGACTTCAGCCAGGTCACGATCTCGCGGTCCGTGAGTTCGAGCCCCGCGTCGGGCTCTGGGCTGATGGCTCAGAGCCTGGAGCCTGTTTCTGATTCTGTGTCTCTCTCTCTCTCTCTGCCCCTCCCCCGTTCATGCTCTGTCTCTCTCTGTCCCCAAAAAATAAATAAACGTTAAAAAAAATTAAAAAAAAAAAAAAAAAGAATATACTTGCTCTCTCTATCAAAAACTGCTACAGCCACACTCTCTCTAAATACTTTTCCATCTTTATTTATCTTTATAGTATGCATCATCATCTAGTGTACATTTAATTATTCATTTTCTTATTATATTTTTTCCCCAAGAATATACTCTCCATGAGCATGTCTGAATCTCTAGTACCTAGATGAGACATGGTAGATACCCAATAAAATAGTTGAATCGGTGAACAAAGAAATGAATGAATGAGTGCTGTGAAGGTTTCAATTAAAAAGTCCTCCTTATGTCTCTCAATGTCTCCAATTGTTGATCTCTGTTAAGAAGTAATGAAAAGCTCTGTGGAAATGCATTCCTATATTACTGTGCATGTATATGTCAGTGTTGAAATAGTGATGGCAAAACAGTGGCTACTAAGAAAATATTCACTACTGTGGTGAACTGCATTATTTATTCCCAATCATTTGCTTCCTCTGCACCCTTCCCAGGATTCCTTGTAGTCAGACTATAGTTTCCTGAGCAGTTGATCTCAGGCTTCATTATCTATTTGCTTTAGCCAATGGAAGGTGAATGGATGTGAATTGCCACACGTGAGCAAAAGCTTGAAAAGTAATTGTGTGATTTGGCACTGACTTTCTAAGACCATCACCATGATAACTGATTGTTCAAGACAGTGGTTGGCTATTCTATTAGCTTGGGTTCTAGGGATGAAAGATGGAGCTGAGGCAATCCCAGCAGAATTGAAGCCTTCATACAGCCACATAACATGAACAAGAAATAAATATATAAAGGTATATGCCACTGTAGTGCTGGGGTTTTGCTGTAGCAAAATATGAATTATACAATTAAATATTTCAGAGTTTAATATTTTTGCAAAAAATCAAACTGATGAGTATGTGTCTCATTTATTTGCCACTGTATCCCCAGTGGCTAGAACAATGCCTAGCATATAGTAGGTGCCCAATAAATAGCTGTCAAATAAAAAGGACTACTTGAATATCAAATAAATCTGTAAATATTTTTATGATAGTTTCATCTTATGAGATCAAACCCTGATAAGCTCTTAATATGAAACCTGTGTTTTCTGATAGCAGACAGACCTTCTCTTCATTACCTACCTCATACTTTGAAGTCGGTCACCAACAAGTGATAATACCTAATTGAACTGACAGCTGAATATGTATCTGAATAGCACTAGAGTTTGTTAGTATCAGTGTATGCCTATATTGGTATTCAGCATTAGTTTTAATTTGAATCAACTCTCCCTCCTTGGTTTCAGGGTGGCTTCATCTACATAACCAAATGAATATTAGTTTGAGTCAGTCTCTAAGCTTTCAGAATTACACAAATTCTTTCAGATATGACTTCCTTAATAAAAGCAACAAGAATAGAAGTGACTATCTTTTAGGTTATATTTACCTAACTGGAATTTAATAGGTTTAGAAAAAAATGAAACAATAAAAGCAAATATATATGTAAAAACAGGATGTTCATGGCATATTCTTGAATGAAAGAAGTAAATGAAGGAGCACTGTGGCCATCACGAGATCTTTTCTCTCCAAATATTTCTTAATCTTTATCTTCTAGACTCAGTATGATCATACTTCTGGCCATTCATAGTTTGGTGGAAACAGACTACTAGTTAGAGAGTAAGTTGAGAGTGGAAGTGACATGGGCCACTTCTGTGCCAAAGCATTTGCTTGCTGGTTTGAGACACTAAGAGTGCGATCTTTCTGGCACTATGATCAGGAGTGGCCCAGAGGGTAGCTGCTCCATTAACTTGGGTCTCTGTGAGGTTATTAAGAGCAGATCTCCTCTGTCAACCCATCATGGACATGTTTGTGAATAAGAAAAACAAACTCTTGTTTTAAGTCATTGAGATTTTTTGAACTGCTTATACCATGTATAGATGTGTTAGTGTAATCTAACTAAATAAAATAAATGCATACATATAACTGACTATCTTCAGGGTGCATGTGCATGTACAACAAAATTGGTCTGAAAGAATACAAATCTCATTAGTAGTTATAATAATGTATAACATTAATTTTAATTAACTAAAATTAATAGTTATATAATTGTTAACCATAAATAAGTATTAATTACATAATTCATAATTATTATAAAGGGACATTGTAACATATATACATTTTACAGCTTTTTTTTGCAATGTGCATGTACTAATAAGTTTTCAAAATAATTTATAACTGTAAATACAACCTCTACAACCCAAAGGGGGAAAAAATTAAGTCATGGGAGCTCTGTTTGGAATAAAGAATCAGAGCACAATCTCAGGTCAAGGATCATCTTCTCGCCTAAGATTTCACTTTTGTTTGGTATCTGGGATTGAACAGACTCTTGATAGACTCTGGGATTGGTAGACTCTTGTCTATCAGAATGTATTTCCTACAAGGTGTTCAAACTGATGGTGTTTCTGTAGAAAAATGTACATTAGTTGAAACTTGGGCCGCTAATTCTGCTAGTTTTACATGAAACACTAATACTGTATAGTTCAAGAACACAGTAGCTAAATCTGAATCAATTCAGAGCTTCAGATGTAAAGTTTAAGTTAACTTCAGATTATAAAAATGCAGCACAACTGTAAGGGCTACTTTTTCCACCTTTGCTCATACTCTACCCTTTTCTTTGCATTAAATTTGGTCTTCCCAAAGCAACCATCTTTAGCCATCTTTCTAAATTACTCTGCTTCTTCATTTTTTTTTCTCTTCAATAGCCACTGCATTTTTCCATCATCACATATATCATAATTTTCAATTCTTAACTTATGTTTTGTATTTGTGTAATGGCTGTATCGCCCCTATGATATGTTTTCCATGAGGGCAGAGTCCATGTCTATCCCTTTTAAAACTTTATTCCTTGTTTTAGATAGTGCTAGACACATAGTACACTCAAAAAATATTTATTTCAGAAATAAGTCTTTAAATAAATCATCTATATTCCACATACAGAATAGCTCTCACTTAACAAATAGGGATAAAAGAGGAAAATACTGATAGTTCTACTTCCCATCATGGGAATTATCTTAGACAAAATAATTTATTTGTAATAAACTCTTTGGTTATCACATAGGAAGTAAATGAGATTGTCTCTTTTCTTCTAGATTTTAGCAAAATATTTATGTTCGTTCTGTGGAATTTCCCTGGATTCTAGACAGAAAAAGATTTGAGGAACATTCCCTTGAAATTCACATAAAAGTTCAAAATTGTTTGAAGATTTTTGAAATTTTACCAAAATAGATCAAAGTGCACACTTAAAGAATTTGTTTAAATCATCAAATCCACAAGTTTTTCTTCAAAGGCATTCCTTTTGAAAGAATTAAGTCTGATAGCTGAGAGGATGCTTCTTAGCAAGTTGTTCTGAATACCTCTATAAACCAGACTATTCTTGTTTGAAACTTTAATTGGAAATCTCAAGGAATTGCTGGCATTCTAATTTGATTATACAAAGAAGAACTCAAGGAAGGGGAATTTTATGTATAGATTATTTAAAATTCTAATTAAAAATGACTTAAAGAAACCACCCCCTGAGACTTTTAAAAGAAATACCTGAATCTGTGTAATTTAGATCCTGCAGCAATTTATTAGATACCCTTGAGTATCTGAACTACTGTCAGGACATTTTCTAAATTTTCAAAATCAGGTTTAAGTTTGTTTATATTTTAAAGTATGTTTTAATCTGTTTCAAAAAGCATTCATCTTAAATTACTTTCCTATAGCCAAATTTCCTTACATGGAATTCTCTCTCAGTCAAAAATATTTTCGAAATAACTATTTGCTAATTATTTTTAACATTAGGGCTAAACAAATTTAACTCAGTCTCCTCATTGGATTAGGGCGTCATCACCACCATATTAAATGCAGATCACGAGACCAGGCCCTGTTTTGGTTAACAAAAAGAACATTATACTGAACAATCTTCAATGTTGCAATTACTGCTGCCTCTATAAGTGTATTCGTTGTATTCACTGTAATAATGAATTCAGTGACAAATTGGTTGACCTTCTAAAATTTCTGAAGCAAATCAATATTCATGAGCAAAGATTATGAGTCTGCTATTTATATTCCTAAAAACTGTCATGGCCAATAGCATTTCTGAAACCTGCTGATCAAATTGCCTGATTCTGCTTGTGCAATTGAGAGGAAAGTGGGCTTGGGTGAATAATCTAGATTAGCGCTTAATTCTAATAGGACCAATTTGAATGTAATGCCTTTGTCTGTAATGTATACATTAGTTGTGGTTACTCCCAGACAGCTTCTGGTAACCTACATTCAAGTTGTAAACTTGATAACAAAGTAAAAAGAATAAAAAAATAGGTCACTCCGGAACTGTAGTTTTTCAGTCTGTGGTCCCTGGACCAGCAATACCAGCACCTCCTGGAAACCTGATAGAAATACTATCTTTAGGCCTACCTAAGATCTACTGAATCAGAAACCCTAGATATGGACCCAGTAATCTGTGCTCTAACAAGGCCTCTAGTTGATTCTGATGCTAAGATTTGAGAACCACTACATTTGCTTCTTCTACAGTAATCAGTGGACTGTTGCATGCTGGCATTTCCCCTCACAGTGGGCTAAACTCAGAACTCTGACCTGGAGAGTTTCTCCCTCCACATGGGTTATTTGGCCCCTGAACTTTGGGTTCACCTCCCTAAGGAACTAGGGAGCTGTTGGCTAGCTGTGGGGCTCCCATTGTTTATATCCTTAACCACTGCATACCTGTTTCAGGTTTCTGACCAGGTTTCAGTTTCTGATTGGAAGGTAAATTAAACGAAAGCTAGTTTGATCCTAATCAGAGCTGACATCACTGGCAGTCTTCAAACCTAAAAACAACACTTTGTGTCCAAACCCAGCTGATATCCTGAAAAAAACAAATCTGTTGACATATCCTTTCTGGAATAACCATTTGACTGATGGTCCATGAGGATTCTCTTAATAATCTGAGGTCTAGATAATGAGATCTGGATTTTGTATTCCAATCTGAATAATTTGCTTTCAATATTTAACAAGGGGTCAGTTCCTCATTGATGTTTCACCAAAACCAGCAGCATTCTCTGCATTTGTTTTGAGATTTCAGAGGGTGTTGCTTTTATTCTGATCAGTAAATATAGGAAGTAATGGTTCACAGGATGCTTTGCCTTTCTGAAAGAGCCATTAAATAAAGTTTGAGAGCTGTTGTTTGAAATCATCATATATTCTAAACAACATTGCCTACATATGTTTAAATTCAATTTCTGTGGCACCTTCCTCTGGAATAGCTACCTACTTCACACCATCATTAATCTTGTACAAAGGTAATGTTCCAGGAAGCAAAAGGGCCGTGCTGAGAAAACATCAGTGTTACTTCAAACTCTGAAAAATATTTAGCATAAATCTGAAGTGGTACTAATACCAGAGACATTCAATACTGCCACTAAGTGATCAAATTTAAAACTGGGAATGTGACTGAAGAGAAATGACAATTTCCAGAGCCAAAGTGAAAAACAGAATGAAAACACTTCCCCCAAACTGTCCTCATTCTCTATGTGGAAATACAAATTCCTCATAATTAGTCCTGTGGGATAACGCTTGCCACATGGTAGGCTTCCATGACCCGAGAATAAAGTTTGCACATGGGTGGTAGTGTTAATTCTATTTCTACTTTCAGTTGTACTTTGACTATTTAAGTAGAATGTGACTGCCATTTTCTACCTCTGGCAGAATCTTAAAGGTGAGTTTTCAATCTCGGAAGATTCAGGAATATATATATATATATATATATATATATATACACACACACACACACACATACACACACATACACACATAAATACATATATACACATAAATACATACATGCATATGTACATTTAGTATCCAACTGGAACAAGAATGATTCAAGAATGTAAATGATAGATACATACATGTATACATACATAGATATAGAGAGATACATACATACATACAAATAGTACTTAATGGCACAAGAATGATGGACTTTTGGAAATCTGGTCTTGCCCAAATTTTTCATTGCAAGGATCTTCTAATTTATGAACTGAATCTTAAGAAACTAAGCTACTTCCCTAGTTGTATGGCTCCCTAGAGCCTAAGTGGACATTGGAAAAAATTTCTCTCTCCTTCTCTCTTTCTCTCTCTCTCTTTAAGAAACCTGGAAACATGAATTACTAACTTGTTTGAAGAATTCTTAAAATTATCCTCAAAGTATACTAAACATCTAGCTTTCTTAAAAAAAAGTGTGTATGTGTATTTAGTTCTGCCAATATAAACACAACTAACAGCCAGGTAGAAAACATGCTTTCCAAGACTGCTTAATGAAATGTGAAAGATCTTCACTTCTATAATATCTGGCTACACACCTCTAAGTAAAAGCAATGCTACTTAACTATTGGAACCACACTGTACACTGCAGTAGTCACAATGCTAGTAAGAACTTAATATATGGCTAGTCTATATTGAATGTGCTGTATTAAATACTGATTTTAATGGTTTAACATAAAAAAGAATGTGACATTAATAATTTGTATTAGTTATTAATAATTTTAGGAGGATGAAATTTTCAGAATGATAATATTTTGGATATATTGATTTAAATAAAATATATTAATTTCATCTCTACTTGTTAACATGGCTACTATAAATTTTAAGTTACGTATGTAGTTCACATTACATATGTCTTCATATCAATATTTCTGTTGGAGAGTGCTATTCTAGAAGCTCTTACTAATGAATTCAGCAAAGTGAAGGTCATTAATGACTTGTTGGAAAATATAGTTTTTGTCAACTTTTTTCAAAATTCTTATAATCATGAGTCTATTCTAGTTCCCTGCATTATCTTGTATCATTTTTATAATTTATATTTTCTTAGAAAAGTGTTCACTTCAAGGTTTTTGAAATATTTAATAGATATAACATGTATAATATCCTCATAAATATCTTTTTTTCTACAGACCACTAGTTATATTCCTAATGTTAAATTGTGTACATTTAGAATTTCTCCTTTTATTCTTTATTTGGGAATAATTTATTATTTTTATTGCTGTTCTATATTCTACTTTGAGCTTCTCCTTTCTAATATCTTCTGTTTAATGTAATTTTGCTAATTTCTAAAATTCAATTCTTATTTTCCTTTTCTTGTTTAACAATAAAATAATGAAGAGGCCTCCTGGGTGGCTCAGTCAGTGAAGCATCCGACTCTTGATTTCAGCTTAGGTCATGAACTCATGAAGTGTGATATTGAGCCACACATTGGACTCCAGGCTCCTTGCTGTCAGTGTAGAGCCCACTTGGGATTCTCTTTCTCCCTCTATCTCTCTGCCCCATCCAGCTTGCATTCTCACTCTCTTTCTCTCTCAAATAAACATATTTAAAAAGAAAAATAATACAAAATTAAGATAATACAAATTTAAGTGATGTAAGCTAGTGTGATAAGTAACGCATCTGTAATTCCTCAGATACAACAGACCACATATACACAGATTAACTCCAAATTATTTTCCCCATTCTTTATCTATGGGTTAAGTTTGTCCAAAATACCTACTTGACATATTTCGAAGGTGAAGCTAACTAGATCACATTTTCCTCTGCCTCTAATTTCTTTCAATTCAGTTACATGTGACTCTTCTTATTATACCAACAATATAATACAGTGGAGGATCCATTGAAAGACAAACAGAAATGACAGTGAATTATATGTATAATTCAGCCTTCCATGAATCCTTAATTCTACTTATCATACCCTTGGCATTAGCTCCTCTCACTTGTACAAGTGAAAAAAAATATATATTTCTATAGTTGTGTAGTTTCCTGTGAGTTTTCTTAAAACTCATCAGACTTTTCTTCATGTAGAATCTCCAAAACAGAGGGTCTGGATCCACCCAACTAGTATGCCTGCCTGCCCAAGATAATTTCATCTGAAATGAGAACTTTTAGAAGCTTAAAAAGGTTCCTGGATATATTATTAAAGACAGAAATACCGGGGCACCTGGGTGGCTCAGTCGGTTAAGCATCCGACTTTGGCTCAGGTCATGATCTCATGGTTCGTGAGTTCGAGCCCCGTGTCGGGCTCTGTGCTGACAGCTTGGAGCCTGGAGCCTGCTTCGGATTCTGTCTCCCTCTCTCTCTCTCTGCCTCTCCTCCCCTCTCTCTTTCTCCCTCTCTCTCTTTCTCAAAAATAAATAAACATTAAAAAAATTTTTTTTAAATAAATACAGAAATACCAAAACTGAATTTCAATGCTTCTAATTGTGTATTCAGTTACTTCTAAATTCATTAACTCATTTTATTTAATAGCTTATTTCATGCCTTCATATTGTAGGTTGCGTTTTCCAAAGACATCTGCAACAATATCACTCATATCACATTCTTGTCTTACCATGTGACATTGGCAACCCTTCCATCAAGAGGTGGCACTGATGTCTAACCTGGGAAGGCTGTGACTATAATATATTTGACATTATATAACTTATGAGATTAGTTCATAAAAGTTGCTATAACTTCTACCTCATTATTTTGAGATGTGTGCTGTTGGAACCTGGCCCCCATGTTGTGAGGAAGCTCAAGTAGTCACACTGTGAGGTTACATGTACTGTGCAAGGTTCCCGCTGAATTCCCAGCTAACAACCAGTATGAACCACCAGATATGTGAGTGAAAAAGCCTTCAGATGTTTCCAATCCGCAATTACTGGGTCATGCCTAACTTTCAAATCTTTCCAGATCAAGCTTCAGACATCATGGAGTAGAGATAAGCTGCCCCACTGTAACCTCTTCCTAATTCCTGATTACAGAATCCATGAACCTAATGAAACGTTTGTGCTTTTATGCCACTAAGTTTAGGCAGTTTGTTATCCAACAACAGAAAACTGATATAGTTTCTCTCCTCTTAAACGACCTATTCAATCCCTAATTGATATTATTCATACAATATAAATTATCTCTCCTCTCTTGTCATTTTTAATTAACTTTTTAACTTTAGAACAATTTTAGACTTAACAAAAAAAATTATAAAAAATGAAAACAGAGGGACCCCTGGGTGGCTCAGTAGGTTAAGCAGACAACTTTAGGTTTTGGCTTAGATCATGATCTCACAGTTAGTGAGTTCCTGTCCCACATCAGGCTCCATGCTGTCACTGGGGAGCTTGGTTGGGATTCTTTCTCTCTCCCTCTCTCTCTGGACTTCCCATGATTGTTCTCAAAATAAAATAAAATAAAATAAAATAAAATAAACTTTAAAAAAGTAGAGAAAACAGAGTTACCATACACTTAGCTAGTTCACTTAGTATTAGCATCCTAAGTTAATATGATACCTTTGTCACAACCAGCATGGATACATTATTATTAACTAATATTTCCTTAGATAATGCCCTTTTTTTGTTCTAGGATTCCATACAGGATACCACATCACATTAATTCATTATGTCCCTTAGTCTGCTTTTGACCAAGAGTTCCCTTCTTAATTGATGACATTAAGAGTTTCAACTGTACTACTCAGGCAATTTGTAGACTATTCTTCAAATGGGATTTATTGGATATATTTCACATGAATGAACTAGAGTTAGGGAATTTAGGAAAGAAGATCACAGAGATAAAGTGCCATTTTTGTCATATCATATTAAGGATGCATACTATCAAGAGGATTCATAACAGCTGATATTAACTTTGATCAACTGGCTGATATCTCAGTGTTTTCTGGGTTTCTCCACTGTAAAGTGACTCTTTATTTTGCCATCTCCATATCATGCCCTTCAGAAGGAAGTCACTTTACACAGCCCACATGTAAGGAGTTGGTAGTTATACCCCATCTCCTTAAGGGTGCAGTGTCTATATGTTATTTGAAATGCTTCTTCACAGATTTGTGTAGTCTCTCCTATTTATTTATTTAGTCAATCAGTTATATCATTGTGGACTCATACATGTTTAATGTACACTTTGGACTAAAATCCAATAATAATTTTTTTTTTTTTGCTCAAATTGTTTCTGTTTTGTCATTGGGAGCTCTTTCAGTTGACTCCTGTGTCCCTTTGATACACTCCCATTTGTTGTTGTTGTTAGCACTTCCTTGCTTTCTGGCACTACAAGACACTCCAGATTTATCTTGTGCATTTCCTGCCACAGTCCTAGAATCAGTCTTTTCTCCAAGAACTCTGGTTCCTTCAGAGAAGGATGGCATTAGAAACCAAGATTTGAGGATTACATGTGTTTGTTGCTACTGGGGTGTCCTTACATCTAGGCTTTCTCAGCTGACGGAATGAGAAAATACATACATGTATACTAACCTATGCATTTATATGCATTGTAATAAATATATTTATTACATATAGTTGCAGATATGTGTTAATGCATGGGTTAGCATACATTCCAACAATGAGAACTATAGCTCCCACCAACCTTCATTCACTTAATTGTTCAATTCCAGTGTACAGGTATAACTGTAAGAAAATTGTTAACTTAAAACTCTATGGGAAATAACTTTAAAAATTACAATACAGGGGCACCTGGGTGGCTCAGTCAGTTAAGCATCCGACTTTGGCTCAGGTCATGATCTCACTGCTCATGGGTTCGGGCCTCGCGTTGAGCTCTGTGCAGACAGCTCAGAGCCTGGAGCCTGCTTTGGATTCTGTGTCTCCCTCTCTCTCTGCCCTTCCCTCTCCCTCGCCCTCTCCCTCCTTCTCTCTCTCTCTTTCTCTCTCTCTCTCTCTCAAAAATAAACAAACATTTAAAAAAATTTTTTTAATTACAATACAGTGCTTTGTTTAGCCTTTCGTCTTACAAACCCCACCTGTTTCTGAATTTATGTCAACACTTCTCGCACACCTACACCTCTTCACAGAGGTTGTTTGATACATTTGTAATACCATTAAATTGCTTTTTCATATTCTGCATTCCTTCCTGGATGGATATTTTATCAATGATAAATGATATTTTATCAATTTGCATACAAATTAAGTTTCACTCTTTGTGCTGCAAATGTTTTGACAAATGTATAGTATCCTGTATCCACCAGTGAAGTCCCGTGCAGTCTTACTACCCACAAAAGTTCCCTGAGCTTCATCTTTCACCTCGACCAACTCGACACAAACTCATAGCAAGTAATGATCTTTCTGTAATCTCTGTAACTTGCCACCTCTAGAATGTCAGACAATTTACAATTGGAATAATACAGTATCAGTACATAGCCTACCAGATTCCCCTCCTTCACTTAGCAATACAGACTGAAGATTCATCTATATAATTTTGTGGTTTGATAGCTGATTTCTTCTTATTGCTGACAAGTATTTCCTTACATAAATGTATCCCAGTGTGTTTATTCAACAAGTGAAGGATATCTTGGTTGCTTCAAGTTTTTGGCAATTTCTGAATAAAACTCTCATAAAAATTTACATGCAGGTTTATATGTGGACATAACTGTTCAAATTAGTTGAATACCTAGATGCATATTTGCTAGATTGTATGGCCTTTGTTTTATGTGTGTTCTCCCAGTGTGCCTTTGACCATTTTTTTTATTTTTAAACTTTATATAATTTTGTTTTAGGTGTATATCCTGTAAGAAATAATATATGATAACATATATTGGCTTTTTTTAATCCAAACTAAAAATCTTTCAATTTTAACAAGTATTTATATGTATGTAAATTTATATTCTGAAGTATGATAGTTAACTTTATGTTCTCAAAAATATCTATCTATCTACATATTATACAATATGGCCAACAGAGAGGCAACATCTAGTGAATATTTTCTCTGAAAACTGAGAAATTTAGCATACTTTCTCAAGCTTCTAGCTTTCAAAGTTGTAGATGTAATCCAAAAGAGTGAATTTAAATCCTTTTAGTAGTGAAAACGGGTCTTCAAACAAATTTTGCAAGAAAATACAATACATAAAGCAGTGAAACAATGCAGCTGCTCTAGTTGAGTCACACAGAATAATTTCTTCCTCAGCTCTTCTCGATTCTTCTAAGGTTTAAAAATACTCTTTGTTTGATAATAGTATTTCTTTATTATCTCATTAAAATGTGTCAAACTAATCTGGCAAAGTACAAGCAGGACTCGAGAAGCAATATATGTTTTCTCTATTATTTTACTGCTACTTTTCATAGAAAGTGATCCTAGTGTTTAACTCACATGATGATACAAGGTCTCCACTTTAGATAATTTAAATTTTTTTTATTGTTTATTATTTTTGAGTGAGACAGAACATGAGCAGGAGAGGAGCAGAGAGAAAGGGAGACACAGAATCTGAAGCAAGCTCCAGGCTCTGAGCTGTCAGCACAAAGCCTGATGGGGAGCTTGAACTCATGAACCATGAGATCATGACCTGAGCTGAAGTTGGACGCTTAACTACTGAGACACCCAGGCACCCTTTAGATAAGTTAATTTAACTAACAGGAGTGAGTTGATAAAAAAAAAAAAAAAAAAACAAACAGATACATACTAACAAAAATATGACAAAAATCCCAATGGTAGATAAAAGAACAACATGATTTTAGAAAATGCTGCTCTGGGGCGCCTGGGTGGCGCAGTCGGTTAAGCGTCCGACTTCAGCCAGGTCACGATCTCGCGGTCCGTGAGTTCGAGCCCCGCGTCAGGCTCTGGGCTGATGGCTCAGAGCCTGGAGCCTGTTTCTGATTCTGTGTCTCCCTCTCTCTCTGCCCCTCCCCCGTTCATGCTCTGTCTCTCTCTGTCCCAAAAATAAATAAACGTTGAAAAAAAAAATTAAAAAAAAAAAAAAAAAAGAAAATGCTGCTCTACAACCAAACCTAGAAGAAGTAGAGTCAAAGAAAAGTAAAGTGTTGTACCAGACTCCAAACTGACTGGGGATCTTTCAAAGATTTTGCTTAAAGAGCTGATTATTAGGAGAAATATAATGAAATTAACAAGATTGGTGAGAATTCCCACAAGGCAACTGACACATGTCAGAGGCATGGACTGTTCCAGTTTAATTCTTCAGCAAGTAGTCAGCCTTCTTAAGGAGTAGATAATAATCAGAAACAAACCATCACAAGACATGTGCATGAAAATGCAGAGAAAAATTATGAACATAGAGTATACACACAGTATATATGCAGAAAAAATGTAACAGAAAAAAGTGTTCAGGATATAATAAAACTATCCTTGAAATAGCAAACGTTTTACGAATATAAATATATATGAATATATTTATATATTTAGAATAAAAGAGTATCCCATATATTGATATAGCATTTAGACATATGTTGAGACAACAATGTGAACTTGAAAAAATAAGAAATGAATGTACATATGTAAGCAAGAAAAGTAAATAATGTACTAACTAAAAAATTGATTTACCTCAGAGTACTCTATGGCAATACTCAACACCAAAATAAAGTAGATTAATGTGTGCAGTAGGTTAAAAAAATGGTCATACCAAATATATCAAGTCCTAATCCCTGAAATTTATAAATGTTACCTTATTTGGAAAAAATATGTTTATAAGATTTGACTAATTAAGAAATCTTGAGAAGACATGACACTGAATTATCCAGGTGGGTTCTAAATGCTATTTATTGTAAGTGCCTTTTTAAAATAGAGACAAGTGGAAATTTCATACAGACATACAGAGGAGAAGGTGCTAAGGAGACAGAAGCAGAAATTGCAGTGAAATAACCATAAACCCAGGAATACCAAGGCAGCCATCAGAAGCTGAAAGAAGCAAAGAAGAGATTCCACACTAGACCCCCTAGAGGGAGTTCAGTCTTGATGGATTTCAGGTTTCTACCCTTCAGATCTGTGAGAGAATCAATATATGTTTTTTTATTTAAGTCACCAGCTGTGGTAATTTGTTATGGCAACCACAGGAAGGTAATACATTGTGCAAGATGTTGAGGGAAAGTATGGTCCAAGAATATTATGCTGAGACCAACATGCACAAGTATATAAGAAAGTAGGAAACAGAATTTATTTTCAAAAATAAAACAAACCCACTCCAGTATGAAATCCAACCAAGACTTAAATTAAAATAAATAACTTAGGAAGAGAAGAACCATGAAAAAGAATAAGAAGTAATAAGTCAATTTGAATATAGAATCAAGTTTGTAAAACTATGGAATTATGGTTACAAACCTTAAAATATGTTAGCATATATATATATATATATATATATATATATATATATATAAGCCTTAACAACAACAAAGTAATAACATAATTAAGATGAATTGAGGGAAAGGAGAATAGTGGGAAATGGGGAAAATGAAACTGGACCAATATACTACATTTTATGAAAGGGATTAAAAAAGATCTAAGTAAAAATATATACTATAAACATGTAAGAATTTCAAACTATAATTTTTATTATATTTTTAATTATAGTGTGATCTTAGACATATAAAACATGGCAAATGGGGCACATTATAGTAGTAGTTATTAAAAAAACAAATTTAATTAAACTCAGTGTATCTGCTAAAGTATTGTATAGATGCGGTCAACATTTATAATCAATTGACTTTCAGATTATCATCAATGGCCCCTTATCCAATAAGCTGAAATCTTAGGAACAAAGACTGAGATTTTCCCAAAAGGAAGAAATTCTGCTTCAAGCCTGCAGCATCAAGTCCTATTTAAGTTTCCAGCCTGGCAATCTGCCCTACAGATTTCAGAGTTACCAGCAATTGTGTAAACCTATTCCTTGAAATGAGTATTTTTCTCTCTCCCTCTCCCTCTTTCCCTCTCTCCTTCTCTAACCTATCTATCCATTGATTCTGTTTCTCTGGAGACCCCTGTGATACAGAAACTAATTTTTATTAATGAAGAAACAGTTCTTCCAGTTTTTCTTCAGATTCTTCTTTTAAAAAAATAAATTAAAAGAAAAAATTAATTAAAGATATGGCCTGCATAATGGAATGGAAAAATGTTTCCTCCCTTTTTTGCTTATAGTTTTTTCTTTTTTGTTCCTTTCTCTTTCATTTCCTCTTTGCTTCCTTCTTTTTCATTTCTGCATATCTGTATGTACACAAGGAGAAACATCTAGTACATTGTTCACTAACAGATATGAAAGTCATTTCCAAATGGTGAGGGATTTTTTTCAACTTTCTTTTTTGTACCTTTTTGGATGCTTGGAAATGTTATAAGTGATCATCTGCATTATATCTTTTAAAACCTTCAAAAATAAATAATCCTGATGTAATCAATTACATGGAACAAAATGAAGTTGAAACTCTTTCTCTCATACATACACACATGTATGCACACACAAATTTTATTTTCTTTAAACATTTAAATGCAATACAATATAAGAGTGCAAAAGAAAATAAAGCCCTAATATGAAAAGTGAGATGAAAGGACAACAAATAGTGTGGCAAATATATACAAGGCAAGATTACTCAGCCATAAAAAGGAATGAAATCTTGCCAGTTGCAACAGCACGGATGGATATGGACTGTATAATGCTAAGTGAAATAAGTCAAAGAAAGACAAATACCTTATGATTTCAGTCATAGGTAGAATTTAAGAAAAAAAAAACCAAATCAATAAAAAGAGAAAAAAAAAGAACAGACTCTTAAAAGTAGAGAACAAACTGGAGGTTACCATAGGGAAGGTGATTAGACTACACTTATTGTTGAATCACTATTTTGTCCACCTGTCACTAGTATAATACTGTACATTAATTATACTGTAATTAATAATAATAGTAACCAATGGAAGTAAATAAATTAAATAAAAATAAAAGCCAAAATATGGTTTCAGAAAAATGAAATGCCAAATTTCAAAAAGTATTCACAATCCATTCCATCCTTGAAAAAAGAGTTACTTCTGTCTCATTTCCTTCTGGAACCCCCAAATCAGTGCAAGCACTGGCACACATTAGGAACTTAGTGTGTGTTTTAAAACTGGAAGTAAAGAAAGGAAGGAAGGAAAACGAAAGAAGGAAATAGGCCAAAATTCTGAAAGAATTACATTGTCCTCTATTTTTCTCAATTTCTCATCTTTTTTTCTAGTGGATATTTTAGTAAATACATTCGTTTTAAAATCAGAAAACAATACATATACCTAAATTATAAAAGTAAATGATGTGAAATTAAATGCAATGATGTACTCCTTCACTCCTAATATTCTCTTTCATAAAATATCTTGAAATTGAATATTTTTTATAATTTACTTTCAAAGGTACTTTAAAAATATAAATATTTAAAAATTGTGCTTCCAAAACGATTGAGTTTTGATCTTATAGAAAATATAACTTTTTAACTATTTATCTTTGAAAAATTAGAATAATAATCAGCAGGAGTTTACAATGTAAGTATTAATACAAATTTCCCAGTTCCCTTACTTACCAGTGGTTTCACCCTGAGCACACAGAGGAAATACTTATCACAGGGCTTGGGAGGAAGGGGGAGTTTCACTGGAAATATAGCTATTAAGAAGCAGCTCAGAGAGACTGGGTGGCTCAGTCAGTTAAGTGTAGGACTCTTGGTTTCGGCTCAGGTCATGATCTCAGGGTTCGTGGGTTTGAGCCCTATACATCAGTCTCTGTGCTGATAGTGCGGAGCCTGCTTGAGATTCTCTCTCTACCTCTCTATTTGCCCCTCCTCTGCTCATGCTCTCTCTCTTAAAATAATTTTTAAAAAAAAGCAACTCAAGAAATTTTGAGTATAGTAATATGGGAACAAGAGGGTATCAGTATTTAGGTTAACTTTCAAAAAAAAAAAAACAACAACAGCAAAAAAACGAGGGTATCAGTAGAAGCACCATAGCACAATAAAAGGGAATTCATACTGCCAAAATATTTTTTGTTAGCATTGTAAAATAGTCATTCATGTCTTCTGAAAATAAAATCTTGCTCGAATTACATTTCTCATAAATCTGGGATTGTCATCCTAACAGTGAGCAGATAAAACTGATAGTCTTATTTACGAATGTACATTGTTACTACTTAAACTCACAGTTGCACAAGGTGAATTACTTTATCTCCCTTTACATGCCCAAATGGAGCTTTATTTATTTTTTGCTTTGAGTAATTTATATATGAAAAACAAATAAATGGGGATACTTGGATCTATCCCACGCAGTTTTAATACTACAATTACTACATGTTTACCTACAGGAAATTGAATCTTTCCTTGAAAAACTAATTATTGATTTAAATGATATTTATGTCTCATAAGAGCCAAATAATGAAGATAAAAGCCTAAAATGAATTCTTGCAAGCAAAACCTATCCAAATCCATTGAAAACAAAGATTAATTTCCCCTTCATATAAGTATAGCCACCTAAAAATTATCAAAGGCAAAAGTATCAACTAAAAGTAAATTTTTATAAACCATAAGTTCAAAGAATGACCTAAAAACCACATAAGGAGAGCAAGACAAATCAATTTTCCTTCACCAAAAATAATTTCATAAATAAATATTCTGCTATTAGAAAAATACTATCCCTGCTGACAATACGGATCTCTGCCTTCAGGGTTTACTCTAGGTTTAATTATCATTCATTTTAATTTCCTGAAGCTAACCCTGCAGTCTTCAGCAGGATTATTCATTCAAATTCTTGAGATTCAGCTATAGTTTGTGGATATAATAATAGTGCTTTTTACATAGAGGGACTTTAACAACAAAAACCCATAACATACTTTACAAATGATATTATCTCTATATATTAGGAAAATGGCAAGATTTAAGTAACTGAGATCTGTTTTGTTGCCAAGAATACATAATATTTGCTGAATCCAATCACCTCCACAGTATCTTCCCTGATTACTCTAACTGCACTGATTTCATGTTTATCTCTATTATGATCATCATCAGAGAGCATCACAGGGATTAACATTTAACTGCATGCTATGATTTTGGCCTGGTTCTCTAACCTGGTTATAAATCCTGGGAGGAAAGTCCTCATGATTTTGTTTCTTTCAATGCACCATATTTCTTGGCTCATTTTACACTGAGCTTGTTAAATGCCAAACACTTCCCTGTAGGATTTTACAGGTAGCGCCTTATTTAATTCACATAACAGTCTTATGAGATGGTATTGTCATCATCACAGTTTTTCTAAATGGAGAAACTGAGTCACTGTCAAACCAGAGGTTAACCCTAAACTATCTGATTCCACAATATTTCATCATTTCTTTATTGTATACACAACTACACACTAGACATTCAACAAAGACTTAGAGCAGGAGAAGGCAAGCCGACCTCAGATCTGTATGTTAGTAACTCAATTTTAATGTCTCCTTAGTCTGAAAAGGTCATGGGTATAAAATAACTAAAACGATACAGCATGTAGTGGAATTGTATTAGTTCTACTGAAGTTAATTGAAGGTAATTTTAAAGTTAAATTCCTCTATCTGGTATTCAAGTTTCTTCTTACAAAGCTTTTTGTTTCGGAATAATTTTAAACTCAGAACAAGTTGTAAAGCCGGCACAGAGAGTTCCCATATAACCTTCATTCAGTATTTCTCAATGTTAATGTCTTATCAAACCACAGCACGTTATTAAAACTAGGAAACAAACATTCATAAAATACTGTTGTTTTTTGATGTTATGTTTTGTGGAAACATATATGCCCCATTTTCTAAAGTTGCTTGAAATTCATAGATGTGCTGAACTGTTGCTAGGGAACCATTTCCTATAGCTAGTAGTCAAATTCCCAAAAGAGAGAAAGGATAAAAGCTCACAAACACATTTTTGTTTTTGTTTAATTAAGCAACTAAAACTGTAGAGTTGTGCAGATGGAAGAGTACTGTCATATTCAGTGTCATATTCATGGATCTTCAGACAAAGAAATGCTCTTAAGGAATATTAAATATAGCCCCCAACTCTAAATAATATAAGATGCTAAAAGATTTTATCACCATCAAACAGCAAGTCAGTGATTTAGCCTGGATTAAAACCTGTGTGTTTCTAACCAGCATGATTTCCATTCTACCCCACTGTCCTTTAGTAAGTGAAAAGACAGAGTATGGACTAACTTCTGAAAAGGGGCAGAGAGCCCCACAAGAGTCATGCTTCAAAATCAGAGCAGGTTTAGATTAAATAGGGACTGATAACATTTAAAGATTAGTGAGAAAGTTGCCTAATTATGCATGATATTAAAACTTTGAATTGTTCACTTTAGATTTGAAAATATTTAAATTAGCTATTTTTATTCAAAGTAATTTTTGATGAGTGAACTGAGCTGTATTAATTAGATGTATAGTCTGATAATATTTGAACCACATGGAATCACAGAGATGTGATAGGTAGATCCATAGCACACTAAGCCAATCATTTAAAGATTAATAAAATTCATGAAAATTAAACCTGCAAACCTAAATTTATAAGAAGCATTCCACTTTTATCCAAAAACACCACTGTTAACCCATTCTAATTCTGATTTCTCTCTGATGCTTGAATTAACTCATATTAATCTAACACCTCTCTGATCTACCCTATTTATAATCTGTATCAGATTTTAATAACTGACTAAACCTTTTCATGTTATCCTTCTCTATATGTTCTCTTACCATTATGAAGAACACTGGGAAGCAGCTTATGTTTAATGCTTTTCTTTTCCAAGCTGACCACAGAACAAGTTTTCAGGAAGTGAGTTCAAAATTATTTTGATAAAGGCAATGCAGAGGTTTATGTGTTCCATCAGAAAGAGCATTTTATTCCATATAAATTCTCTCGTTCAAGACACTGATGGAAAATTAATATTCTGAAAGGGCTGGTAAAATAGGGCTAAACATCTGACAATGAATCATCAGTAATTTATGCACAGAGTAGCATTACAAAAGTTACATCGCATTGCACAAGGCTTATTACTTTAGAAGGTTGGTGAGGAAAGCCCTAGAGTGAACTTTAGAGAAACTCATTTCCACACTAGGTTATTCTTTCAGCCTGTTGCATGACCCTAGAGAACATACATAGTTTCTTTGGGCTTCAATTAGGATTGATCTCCAAAGTACTTGAACTCTAAAACAGTAAAGTTTATTTAAGTTCTAAAAGCATCCTTACTTATACAGAGGCTAAGAAGAATTTAATATATAGCAGAATTTGGAAAATCAAATGTTTCAGATTATCTCAGTTCCAATAAAACACAACCCCTATTTTAAGTTAATTTGTGAAAAGCTATTTTGGACATAAAAATTAAATAAGAATTCTGATCGCTTAAAAAACACAGAAGCTGGTTTTGGCTGACTTGAATTTAAGACTCTGCTTGACCCTTATTAGCTATTGAACTTGAGGAAACTGCTTTACTTTGTCTTTGCTTGTTTTCTTACTTATAAACAGGTGCCAGTTATGGGGGTGTTATTATAATAAATATTTTCTGGGGCATGGGTGGTTCAGTGGGTTAAGCATCCAACTTTGGCTCAGGTCATGGATCTTGTGGTCCCTGAGTTTGAGCCCCACGTCGAGCTCTGTGCTGACAGCTCAGAGCCTGGAGCCTGCTTCAGAATCTGTGTCTCCCTCTCTCTCTCTCTGTCCCTCCCCTGTTCTCACTCTCTCTCTCTCTCTCAAAAATAAATAAACATAAAAATAAATTAAAAATAAATAAATGTTCTCTAAAGACCTTTCCATGTTTTTTTTATTATATTGTAGGGAAATGATTTGACATTACAGAACAACCACTATCTAAAGAAAAAAGGTTAAATAAGAGAATTAAATACTATAGTCAAAGGAAAGAGTATGTGTCCTAATCAGTCCCATACTAATTGGGACTTGGAGGGAGTGGAGTTCTGTGATCCCTAGAGAGATCTGAAAGAAGGACCAGGTTACATGGGGGAGCTGGAGAGCACTCCCAGGAAGCAAATCTCTGTCTGTAAATTTCAATTAAACCCTTGTTATGGACTGAATGTTTGTGTCCTCTCAAATTCATATATAGAAGCCCTAGTCCCCAGTGTGATGGTATTTGGAGTGGGACTCTTTGGGGAGTAACAAAGTCTTGAGGGTGCATCTCCCTTGGTGGGATTTGTGCCTTTATAGAAGAGACACTGGAGACATGATCTCCCTCCCCATCACGTAAAGACACAGCAAGAAAGCAGCTGTGTTCAAGAGAGCCTTTACCAAAAACCAAATCAGCAACCACCTTGATCTTAGTCTTCCCAGCCTCCAGAAGTCTGAGAAATAAATGTTTGTTTTTTTTTTAATTTTAGTCACACGGTCTACGGTGTTTTGTTATAGCAGGTAGAGCTAAGACAGTCCTCCACTGAGGCAGCCATTTTTTGTTTAATCTACCACTTTCAAATCTAGCCCAGACTTTTCTTCTGAAAGGTGGGTCCATATGTCACTTTTTCACCTAAATGTCTCGTGGCCACTTCAACCTCAACATGTCCAAAATCAGGGTGATGTGATTTGTCCCCTCAAATTTGTTCTAGTGCCACAATTCACCCAGGTTCTCAAACCAGAAATTCCTGATAGTCCCCTTATGGATTGTCTTGAATGCATTCACTTTTCCCCATCATCACTGCTATCCCCTAATCAAAGTGACTGTCATATCTCACCTGGACTGTTCTAACACACAGTTGCCATTCCTTCTGTACCCTAACCACAATCCATTCCCTCTCCAACAGTTAGAATAAACCTTAAAAATGTAAACAAGATTGACATTATTGTAACCAGATCCTCACAGATCCCCAGTGAACACTGGTTTACCCCACTCTGCAAAACACTTTCTGATTTACCATGAGCCTCTCTCCATCTTCACCCTGGCCAGTTCTCTTCCTTGGCCACTTCCCTCTAGGAGTCCCAGATCCTGGCATAGACCAATCTTATTTCCGCTTCCAGGTTTTTGCACAGCCTCTCCCCACTCCCTCTTTCTGGCCTGCTTTTCCCCTTCCCTCCTCTCATCCCTGAGCTCAGCCTGCTACATTCATGTGGCCAGTTCCTTTTCCTCCTCAGAGTTCAGTTTGAGGCCAGCAAAACAGAGATGCTTTCCCTCATCGCTCTACCCAAAATAGCTTCCCCTTAATTATTACCTAAGTCCCTTGTTTGTTTCCGCTTCCTTCGTGGCTCTTACGAGAAGGTGCAATCATTTAACTCAACTGCCTGTTTGTTTTTAATCTTTCTTTCCCTCCAGAATATTGAATCCCTGAGGGTGGGGAACAAATATCTCATTCACCACTGTTTCCCCAGTACTTAACAGAGTGTCTAAAATATGACAGGCACATGGTAAACATTTGTTAAATAAATACATTGTGTGTCAGGAAATTTTCATCAGGAGACATCAAATTTTCTCATGAAACCCAAGGATGAGATTGTAGTCATTTGCTCGAGTTTGCCAGACTTCTTTGCCAAATTTATTCCACAAAGCAGAGGACACCCGAAATAAGATAACTGAGAAACAGTTGTTTATGTGTTTTCTTATCATGTTACTGGTTTGAACATATATTTTTATTTCTCATGACTCACCAGTTTCTTAAATGCAGTTCATCTTGATATTGGACCACATTTTATACGTAAAACTTTTGAAGAATCCAACATTAGTATCCTCAGTATTCCTTGATATTTTCCTTTAAAAAACAAAACAAAAAAAAATTTGTTGGAGTCAGAGTTGCTGATAAAGGTCACCTACCATACCATGAAAGTTCTGAGAATATTACTGGATACTTTGAACACAAATACGTGTGGTATTAATGGACATAAATAGAACCATATACCATTAATATCCCACAGCATTTATCTTCTAACAAGCTAACTTTTTTTTTCCTTTAGGATAAAAATCAACCTTTTATGGATACAGTGCAATCAAATTAAACTTGATTTAGTTTGAATTTAAATGATTCTAGGTAACTCAACAGAATAGTGTTACCAGCAATAGTGAAATTTTGTCAAATAGTGCTTTGAATAAAGTTGTATCTGCATTTACAAATTATCATGCTCCAATTTTACACAGTCATCTTCTCATCCATTTTTGTATGAAAAAAAAAATAACCCAGTGGTCAAAGCAAGGTTCCTGTGAATACCTTTGTTTAGTCAATACTTCTTTTGCAACAGGGTTTCAAACCAGATGATCAGATTTATGTAACATGTTCACCTGAATTAAGAGCAGCTGGAGTCAAATACAATTCTGCATGAATTCTCCTAAAAAATGTAACATTTTAAAAAATCTACCAATTAAAACTAGTACTCAGAGTAAGTTGCAGAAAACTGTTAAGAATTAATTAATTTCTATAGTCTAAGTAGGAGCTGATTATGAACTGTAAAAACGGTGTAGAATCTGCAAAACTTGCCTGAGGCATCTCAAGTATGAGTGATAATAAGTAGAAAAAGTTTTCTTCGTCAATTTATATTTGGATTTGGGGGAAAATAATGCATTATATCTATCATTGTTCTGAGTAACTTCACTATTTTAAAATAGAAAGAAGTCACCACATTTTTAACTATTTATTGTGAAGGTAAGTTTTACCAAAGGTAAAACTTGAGCATAGGTAGTTACAAAAAATTCAGATTCTAGAATGTGGCATCAGACTAACTATAATACACAGTAGAAAGTATTCCCTATGGAGCAGCACAGTGATCCCTTTAAAACCTGAGTCAGATCCTGGCACTCCTCTGCTCAAAATCCTGCCATGACTTCTCCTTGCTCATCAAAGGGAACTCCAATGCCTTCTGTGATCTGCTCCCCTACAACATCTCTGAAGCCACAGGACCCCACCTCTCTCACTCCCTACCACATGGTCTCTTTGCTATTTCTTCAATGTTGCAGGCACACCTGAAAATCTTATCCGTTGTTTCTTGTCTCTGGTGTGAACAAAGCATGCTTTATAAAGGGAGGTGACATTGGGTTTCTATTTCACAAAGCATCATAAGAAGGATAGAGTTACAGGAGTAACTCTTCTCTTTGATGTGGCAGAGGCCCCTCAAATGCTGTTCTCATCACCACACACACACACACACACACACACACACACAATATGCTCTCCTATCACTGTGGAAGATGGGTACCTTGTGTGTCTGCAGAACTGATTATTGCTCTTATCTTAGATTAGGTGAGTCAGATAGGCTATGTTCCACCTTGAGGGTCACTAAAGTGGGGAAGGGCTGGAATGGATGTGTGTCTACCCTTGAGGTAGGTGTAAACTATTATTGGTGTTAAATAGACCTCTGCTGTGAACCCTTTCTTTTTTCTTTTTTTTTTTTAATGTTTATTTGTTATTGAGAGACAGAGAGACAGAGAGACACAGACCGCAAGCAAGGGAGTGGCAGAGAGAGGGGGAGACACAGAATCCGGAGCAGGCTCCAGGCTCCGAGCCATCAGTGCAGAGCTGGACGCAGGGCTCAAACTCACAAACTATGGGATCATGACCTGAGCCGAAGTCGGTGGCCTAACCCACTGAGCCACCCAAGCGTCCCTGCTTTGGAACCTTTCAAGTGATCCCCTTGCTCTTGTTCTTCTCTGTACCATAGACCTTGGGCTGGCACAAAGATGGCCAAGGCCTTGGAATGTCAATTCCTTCCCACCTAGCATTCCTGGCCTTTTGGAATGAGGTCTCTGTCCAAGGGAGCACTATGTCATAGACTAGCAGTGTATGTAGAACACCAAGCTTCTATTGAGTGTCCAGTGAAAGCAAGGGAACCACTGGGCATGAAGGGCTTTGTTCAAGACTGATACCCAGTGGAGGGAGCCTTTGGCCTCACAAAAGGGTTAAGTGTCTCATTATCATGGAAGAAACTTTCTGCCTCATAATTGTTTAACTTGATTATATTTTTTTACTATCTTTAATAAAACCTTATTTTAAAAAAACCTATTCATAAAACTAATCTCCCACCTCTTTCACACCTTCACATATATATATGTCACCTTCTCAAGGAGGACCATCCTAACCACCACATTTGAAGTTGCAAATTGCCACCTACACTCTCAATCCCTATTCCTTGCTCTACTTTTTCCTTGCACCTCCATGACACTTATCACCTTCCAACTCCTTTATCATATTTATTATTTACCTCTGTATTATAATTACTATCATTGCTTCTTTAATGTATTTATTATCTCTCTTCCCTTACTAGAAAGTAAGTTTCATGAAAATATAGATCTTTATCTCTGTTATTTCCAAACACCTAGAAGAGTGTTTGGTATCTGGAATGCAGTAGACACTCATGAGTGTCTGGTAGGTTGTAGGTATTGAATAAATAAAATGACAAATCCATAATTTTTCATTAGAAATTGTCTCTTGGAAAATACAGTCTGAAATAAGACTAAAAACCAAGAAGAATTAGAAAGAATACAGTAAAACCTACACTAGGAACAAGTTGGTGTGGAGTGTCTGGACAAGCAAGTTTTAAGACTTTAAGTTAGGCAAAACTGGGATTTTTCTATATTTCTTTTAATTCATTACCTATATTTTGTAGTAATATGTTTGGTATCAGGAAGTCTGTGGTGATATTTTTGAAACCAGGAAGTATTCTCTGTAAAAGTGCTGCATATGGCTTCCTAGCAAGAGAACAAGAGGAAAATGAAACCAAATCCATTTGATCACAATCCAACAATCCAAGTATGAGCAGCAAGAGGTCTTTGAGCCAATGAATTACTGTGATTCTGTAGTATTTCCCTCAATATTCTAACTCGTGAGATTTCACTGACCATTAAAAACAATTTTCCTTTCATCTAAATTGGCATTTTATCCAGAATTAGATTTTGTGTGAAGCCTTACAAATAGCCTCTATCTTTTTTATTTCTCTAATTAGAACTGCTGCTCTATCTGAAAATTGACTTTAAACTTTAAAATTAGGATAGACTTGCAGGCTGAGATCTATAATAGGCTCTCAAGATGAAAATTACTCATTCTTTAATCTTTATCAGTGAAGTTCCAGTCTCCTTTTTAAAATCTCTATAATAAAAATGAACTAAAGTCCCTAGAAATCTCATGAATAGAGTAGGCAGGCAATATGAGAAACAAAAGACTAGTAAGCAGGCAAGATTCTAACACTGGTGACAAAATGCAACTTTTCTGCTATTTTGATAAATTACAGCCTCCTTCATTCAAAATTCCATTCTCTCTTCTCTCATAATTGCTTATCTAAACATTTATTTGTACACAAAAATTTATAAAGTTTCTTACCTATAAATTCATTTATTTACTGATTTCAGGCAAAGAAGTAAGTATGTTAGGGAAAGTTTACCCTATACAGATTCCAGAAACTTTCTAGTCTTTGAATCAATGACTATGTCACTACCTAGAGCTTAACTAGCCAACTAGAAATGGTGACCCATAACTCTTATTTTCAAATGATTTTAGTAAAAAAATAAAGTTTATGGCTCAATTATATATAAAATAATATGTATTAACAATAAGCCATTAAAAGGGATGAATAGCTGTATCAGAGATTACACCAGAAACTGGGTGTGAATTTACCACAATTTTTATAGCAATTCTAATATTTAGAGAAGGCAGATGATGTAAATCGCCTACTCTTTTCTTAAGCAATAATACCAAATGATGTCTTCAAATGATATGCAAAAGATTAAATGTTTAATTCAGCCAGTGGTAATTCTCTTCTCTTCAGACGTCATAATTGTTAGTACCCAAATGGACTTATCAGTAGGCATTTATATCCCTCAGGTGGCACTAGTGTTCAATAAAGTGTCATCTAATTTGGAATCACAGCTGATCACATTCAATCAGGTAGGTAGTGGATATCATAGCCAATGATTGGCAATAAATAAGTAAAGAAGGTATAATGGGATTTATAAATAATATTAATCTTATATTTATAGAAAATAACAAAACAACTTGAATAGAAAGATAAAATTAAGAGAAACTTTCACCAATAGGGAAATCATGGTACATTCATCTATTAGAATATTCTGGGGTCACTTAAAAAATAACTTTTATGTTTAGTACTGACTTGGAAAGATACCCATTAATGTATTTTTAGCAAAATATTATAAATAAAGAAAATGAATAGCAGTACCCCAATAATACCAGTTGCTATATACCGAATATCAAGCAGTTTGCTAAGCATGTAATGTGCATTACCTCACTGAACACTTACATTAGGCCTATGAAGTAGGTACCACTAGAAACTCTATTTTATAAACAAAGAAACTAAAAGTCAGAAAGATTAGGTGACTTTCCTAACTTCACTCAGAAAGGTAATGGTAGAGCTTGAACTCTAGCCCAGATCAGACCAAACTCAGGGCCTGCATGAGAAACATAGTCTTGAGATTTGTCAAATACCAACAGTGCTTCTATCTGAGAAGTAGAATCAAGGAGTAGAGGAAAAGGAGCAATTCTCATTTTCTCTGATCTCCATTATTTAAATTTTATAATAAGTATGTATTATTTTCTTTTTTTTCCAATATATGAAATTTATTGTCAAATTGGTTTCCATACAACACCCAGTGCTCATCCCAAAAGGTGCCCTCCTCAATACCCATCACCCACCCTCCCCTCGCTCCCACCCCCCATCAACCCTCAGTTTGTTCTCAGTTTTTAAGAGTCTCTTAAGCTTTGGCTCTCTCCCACTCTAACCTCTTTTTTTTTTCCTTCCCCTCCCCCATGGGTTTCTGTTAAGTTTCTCAGGATCCACATAAGAGTGAAAACATATGGTATCTGTCTTTCTCTGTATGGCTTATTTCACTTACACAATGGAGTATGTATTATTTTCATACAGAAAACAAATGCATCAATTTTTTTGGCATGAGTAACCTTCAGTGTGGAAGATCAGAAACAAAACTGCAACCAATGAAACAGACTGGTAGCTAAGATGTAAGATCAACAAAGATTCAAGACAAGCAAAAGTAAAGATGGTAGAGGCATACTGAGGTGGGAAGAAGGTCCAAAGTTTTTGCAAACAACAACTAGAAAGAGCTTCTAATGAGTCCACATTGCCAGTCAAAATGGCTACTTGAAGTTTTGAGGATCAATGCTTGGCACCCACAACAAGACAACTTGTAGCACATGATTAATTGCTTTTATTCCTGTAATTTTCTGGAATCTCATATATGACACTATCAGGCTGCTACTTAACAGGATATGGAAAAGACCCAGTTCTCTGGGCATTACCCTAAAATGAATATATCTAGGAAGTTGAATTCTTTCAACTTCTTAAACAAATGGTCTACCTGAATCATGTTTAGACTTAAATGCTTTGTCTCGAATGCTTTGTCACATGATTCAGAATTAGACCTTGTACACACAATTTCATACACACAAATGATAACTAACACATACAATTTTCATTTCACAAAGAATTACTGAAGTCTGATAATAATACAGGTAAAGTGCTATATGCTTAGTATCAATTGGCGATCAAGATAGAGAGAATTTGCCATGAGAAAGCTTAAATATGTAGTGGGGGGAGACTAATTGAGTAACTAAATGAATAAATGGTAGATTTCATCTGTGAAAAGTGATAGAGAAATATACAGGGCACTATGAAAACATATTGGTATTTTCAATCACCAGAACAAGAAGCATCCAGATATTTAGGGCTGGGGGATTCCTTTATTACCCAGGCAGATGTTTGTTTCATTATTAGACTTTTTTTCTACTGCAAAATAATTCCACACTAAGAACAAGATGTATTTATTTACTCTTCCTGCATAATCTAGTGTCCTGTCCTTACAAGCAGCAACTATAATTAAATATAAAATATTGGAGCGCTGCCTTCACTTGGATTTTGCAGCAAAAACATTTGTCCGATGTGGTTCAATAAATGGATGAGGGAAACTCCATGGCAACTGAAGCAATGAAAGAAACTTGATAAAAGAACTGCATGATGACATTTATTTCTGAAAAACATTTGTGCAAAGGAAGGGTTATGTTTCTACAGCAACCAACTTTGTTGGGTCCACTAAGCTCTATTAAAAAGAAAGAAACAGAGAAAGGGAAGTGAAGGACAGAATGGGATCTAATTTGAAATGGCATATAAGGCAAAAATTCAGGAATGCTGAAGTCAATGTCATTGAAAGAGGAATAGAAACATCCCCAAGCTAACCATGAGTTTTCTTATCTGGGTCTTCCCCAGTAACTTGCATATCAGTGATTGATAGGTTATGCAAATAAGTGGCCCGGTAGCAACTTGTATAAATAAGAGTCCCAGGCTTCATCCAAATGGGTCCTTTGCTACTCGACTCCGAACCAGTGTGGTCAAACAAAAAATGTGCTCAATAGCATGAATTTGTCTCTATGAGATACTCAGTATTAGTTTCCTTCTGCTGCCATTAAAAAAAAAAAAATCACCACAGGGTGCCTAGGTGGCTCAGTCCATAGGTGTCTGACTTCGGCTCAGGTCATGATCTCATGGTTCCTGAGTTCGAGCACCGTGTCTGGCTCTGTGCTGACATCTGAGAGCTTGGATCCTGGAGCCTGCTTCGGATTATGTCTCCCTCTCTCTCGGCTCCTCCCCGACTAATGCTCTATCTCTCTCTCTTTCAAAAATAAATAAATATTTTTTTAAAAAATCACCACAAACTTAGGGACTTAAAATGTCATTCTTTTATTATTTCCTATTTTCTGAATCTGGTCCAAGATTCAGTTAGACTATGACTCAACTCAGTCCTCTGCTTAGAGTCTCCCAAGGTTGAAATCAAGGTGTCAGTAAGTTACATTTCTTTCTAGAGGTTCTAGGGACATGCTGGCTTCCAAGCTCATCCAAGTTTGGCCAAATTCAATTCCTTATGGTTGCAGAGCTGAAGTCTCTGATTCCTTGCTGGGGATGGTCTTTGCTCCCACAGGCTGCTCACATTCTTTCTCAGGCTTTTCATGTGACTTCCTTCCTGCAACAGTGAGGTGAGTCTCTCTAAAGCTTTGTCTGTCTCATAAGTTCCCAGCTGCCACATCTCTCTGCCTTCCCGGTGGAAAGAATTCTTTGTTTCTAAGGGCTCATGTAATCATATTGGGCCCAGATAGATAATCCAGGATAATCTCCTGATTTTAAGGTTTGGGCCACCATCTTAACTATATCTGCAAAGCCCCTTGCACTGTGTAATGAAATGTATTCTGGAATCCTAAGTATTAGGCATGGACATCTTTGGGGAGCCATTATTCTGCCTACCACAATCCCAAATTTAAATGTTGACAAATAATTATTAAAATTACTTGGGCAGGACAAAACATGTCTGTGTCTCTATCTTGACTTAAGGATGAAAGCTGTGTTCCCTACTTTATAAGACAAATGCTATCAACAGGACTAATATTGTGCTATACCTTTTAAAATAGAATGTTCATTCTTAAGTTAACTGGCATGAAGATAAATATACATTAAAAAGAAAATGGATATTTGGCTTTATAGTCTTTTCTCCTCCATGCATTTGTTAGCACTACATATAGGTCAAGGTCCTTTACCATGGGCTTTGTTAAAATTTGAATAATTAATAATCAACATTTGTTTATAACCTTTCTCTCTTTTGCAACACTATTAGAGTCATTATATTGTGTATACTGCCTTGAAGTCATTTTAAAGAAGTTGTTTTCTTGCTGGGCTTGATTTATATAATCTATTAGATTTCTTTTACCGGGTCAAGAGACGGAATTCATATTACCCAAAGAGCAATCTGTCATTTGTATATTCTCATTAATTCTGTAATAAAATGAACCATGGAACCATATTAAAATATATGGCATTAAAAATGAACAAATCAGGAGACTATAGATGCTGGAGAGGATGTGGAGAAACGGGAACCCTCTTGCACTGTTGGTGGGAATGCAAATTGGTGCAGCCGCTCTGGAAAGCAGTGTGGAGGTTCCTCAGAAAATTAAAAA
>NW_024412377.1:53759649-53800107 GCF_014898765.1 Herpailurus yagouaroundi
AAAAAAAAAAAAAAAAAAGAGGTTAGAGTGGGAGAGAGCCCAAGCATAAGAGACTGTTGAGAACTGAGAGCAAACTGAGGGTTGATGGGGGGTGGGAGGGAGGAGAGGGTGGGTGATGGGTATTGAGGAGGGCACCTTTTGGGATGAGCACTGGGTGTTGTATCGAAACCAATTTGACAATAAATTTCATTAAAAAAAATAAATAAATAAATAAATAAATAAAATAAAATCCACAAAAAAAAAAATAAAAAATAAAAAAAATAAAAAATAAAAATTAATATCAAAAAAAAAAAGTAAGCTGAAAAAATAAAAATGAAACTACAACAGAAAAGGAGACATTCTAGGTGCCTCAAGAATCTCCAAGATGAGTACCATCATTATCACCTTTAAACTTCTCAAATCTAAAATACCGGCCCCTGTGCAGCTCCAGGACTCTGACAGAAGTTAAAGCTTAGTTTTTGGAGGGGGGGGGGGGTTGCTTGTTTGTTTATCTTGAGAGAGAGAGACAAAGAGAGCAGCATGAGCAGGGGAGGGGACAGAGAAAGAAGGAGACACAGAATCCAAAGCAGGCTCCAGGCTCCAAGCTGTCAGCACAGACCTGATGCAGGGCTCAAACTCACAAACTGTGAGATCATGACCTGACCCAAAGGCTGGCGCTTAACCGACTAACCACCCAGGCGCCCCTAAGCTTAGCTTTTTTTTAAAGATTGTTCTTCCTCATATTCTATCCTGCGAGAAACATGCTGGTAAATTTCATTGCAGAAAAGGCATCTCTGGGGGGAAAAAAATGCAAATCAGATGTGCTGCTATTAATTTTCAGGCCACATAGAAGACTTGTTCTCAAACATTTTTGTCTCACAACTCCTTTAAATCCTTAAAATTATTGAAGACCCCTAAGAGGCTTTGTTTATGTGGGTTTTACCTATCTATTGACTAAACAGATTTGAAAATGAAAACTAAGCAATTTTTTAAAATTTTACTTATTAATACATCTAAATAACAGTAGTAAAGCTGTAATATGTTCACAAGAAAAGCATATTTTATGAAAAATAACTTTAAAATAATTTAGTAAGACCAATATTATTTCACATTTTTGTAAAACTCTTTAATGTCGGGCTTGATAGAAAACGGTAAAATACTATCTTCTTGTGAATTCAATCTGTCGTGTATTTGTTGTTTTGGTTAAAGAATATGTAGGAAATCTGGGATGCCTGGGTGGCTCAATCAGTTAAGTATCTGACTCTTGGTTTTCAGCTCAGGTCCTGATCTCATGGTTTGTGGGTTACAGCCCCATTTGAGCTGTTAGCATGAAGCCTGCTTGGGATTTTCTGTCTCTCCATCTCTTTCTGCCTCTCCCCTGCTCCTGCTCTCTCTCAAAACTAAATAAATACACATTTAAAAAATAAGTAGGAAATTCAGCCTGACATATATAAGGGAGTTGGAAAAAAAGCTAATTCATGTGAAGAGCAGTTAGGCCACCTTGTGACTCAAACCACCACTAGACTTCAGTAAGCAGAAACATTGCTTTTTGTGCACTTCCTATTTTGACACAAAGAATGTTACAAAGATGTGTATTCTAAGATTAATATTTATTAATACTTCATTAATGTTATTATCTATCAATATTTATTAATGTTTGTATACGTATTTTATTAATATTTATTCATGTTTGTACTGACCACTATGGATGTGGTATCAGCCTGTTTTGAAGATTTTATTTTTTTAGAGCAGTTTTAGGTTCACAGCAAAATGAAAGTAGCGAGATTTCCCATATACTCCCTGCCCCCACACATGCACAGCCCCATCCAGGGTGGCATATTTATTACAACTGATGAACCTACATTGACATATCATAATTACCTAAAGTCCACAGTTTACCTTAGGGCTCATTCTTAGTGTTGTACATTCTCTGAGTTTGGACAAATGTACGCCATGTATCCATCATTGTAGCATCATAGAGTATTTTCACTGCCCTTGAAATACTGTGTTCTGACTATTCATCCCTCCTCCACACTCAACTCTTCAAAACCACTGATCTTCACACTGTTTCCATAGTTTTGCACTTATGTGAGAGACACTGCTCTATAATCTTTTCTTTAAGGCTCCTGGGTGGCTCAGTCGGTTAAGCAGCCCACTTTGGCTCAGGTCATGATTTCGCGGTCTGTGAGTTTGAGCCCCGCGTTGGGCTCTGTGCTGACAGCTCAGAGCCTGGAGCCTGTTTCAGATTCGGTGTCTCCCTCTCTTTGAACCTCCCTGTTCATGCTCTGTCTCTCTCTGTCTCAAAAATAAATAAACGTTAAAAAAATTATAATCTTTTCTTGTAATATCTGTCTGTTCTTGGTATTAGCATAATACTGGCCTCATAGAATGAGTTAGGAAGTATTCCCTCTGCTCCTGTCTTCTGAAAGAGACTGTACAAAAGTGGTATAAGTCTTTCTTTAAATGTTTGGTAGAATTCACCAGTGAACCCATCTGAGACTGGTGCTTTCTGCTTTGGAAGGTTATTAACTATTGATCAATTTAAAAGATACAGGCTTATTTGTCTATTTTTTCTTGTGAGTTTCGGCAAATTGTATCTTTCTAAGAATTGTCCATTTCATTTGTTTATCAAATTTGTGAACACAGAGGTGTTCATGGTATTCCTTTATTATCCTTTTATTTTTTATTTTTTTCAATATATGAAGTTTATTGTCAAATTGGTTTCCATACAACACCCAGTGCTCATCCCAAAAGGTGCCCTCCTCAATACCCATCACCCACCCTCTCCTCCCTCCCACCCCCCATCAACCCTCAGTTTTTAAGAGTCTCTTATGCTTTGGCTCTCTTCCACTCTAACCTCTTTTTTTTTTTTCCTTCCCCTCCCCCATTGGTTTCTGTTAAGTTTCTCAGGATCCACATAAGAGTGAAACCATATATCTGTCTTTCTCTGTATGGCTTATTTCACTTAGCATCACACTCTCCAGTTCCATCCATGTTGCTACAAAGGGCCATATTTCATTCTTTCTCATTGCCACGTAGTACTCCATTGTGTATATACACAATGTAATATACACAATTGTGTATATTACACAATTGTAATACACAATTTCTTTATTGTGTATATTCTTTATTGTATATATAGAATATGTGTATTCTATATTGTGTATATAGAATATGTGTATTCTATATTGTGTATATTCTTTACTGTATATATACACAATTGTATAATACAATTTCTTTATCCATTCATCAGTTGATGGACATTTAGGCTCTTTCCATAATTTGGCTATTGTTGAGAGTGCAGCTGTAAACTTTGGGGTACAAGTGCCCTTATGCATCAGTACTCCTATATCCCTTGGGTAAATTCCTAGCAGTGCTATTGCTGGGTCATAGGGTAGGTCTATTTTTAATTTTTTGAGGAACCTCCATGCTGTTTTCCAGAGTGGCTGCACCAATTTGCATTCCCACCAACAGTGCAAGAGGGTTTCCGTTTCTCCACATCCTCGCCAGCATCTATAGTATCCTGGTTTGTTCATTTTGGCCACTCTGACTGGCGTGAGGTGATATCTGAGTGTGGTTTTGATTTGTATTTCCCTGATGAGGAGCGACACTGAGCATCTTTTCATGTGCCTGTTGGTCATCCGGATGTCTTCTTTAGAGAAGTGTCTATTCATGTTTTCTGCCTATTTCTTCACTGGGTTATTTATTTTTCGGGTGTGGAGTTTGGTGAGCTCTTTATAGATTTTGGCTTTATTATCCTTTTAATGTCCATAATATCTGTAATGGTATGTCCTCTTTCATTCCTGTTTTAGTAATTTGTTTTTTTTAATTTTTTTAATCTTTATTTATTTTTGAGATAGTGAGGGAGAGACAGAGTGAGAGCAGGGGAGGAACAGAGAGAGAGGGAGACACAGAATCTGAAGCAGGCTCCAGGCTCCGAGCTGTCAGCACAGAGCCCGAGGCGGGACTCAAACCCACGAACCGTGAGATCACGACCTGAGCTGAAGTCGGACGTTCAACTGACTTAGCCTCCCAGGCGCCCCTCTGTTTTAGTAATTTGTACCATCTTTTTTTCTTAGCCTGGCTAGAGGCTTATCAATTTTACTGGTCTTTTCAAAGAATCAGCTTTTGGTTTCATCAATTCTCTATTGATTTCCTATTTTCATTTATTTTTGCTCAAATATTTATCATTTCTTTTCTTCTGTTTACTCTGGATTTCATTTCCTCTTCTTTTTCTAGTTTCCTAAGGTGGAAACTTAGCTTATTTATTTGATATTTTCCTCATTTTCTAAAATGTATTCAATGCTATAAGTTTCCCTCTAAGCACTGCCTTCACTGCATCCCACAAATTTTGATAGGTTCTGTTTTCATTTTCCCTTAATTCAAATATTTTAAAATTTATTGAGATTTCCTCTCTGAGACCCGTGTGTTATTTAAAAAGTATGTTGTTTGGGGCACCTGGGTGGTTGTTGGTTATAAATGTCCAACTTCGGCTCAGCTCATGATCTCACGGTTTGTGGGTTCAAGCCCCGCATCAGGCTCTGTGCCAACAGCTCAGAGCCTGGAGTCCGCTTTGGATACTGTGTGTATCTCTCTGCCCCGTTTCCCACCTCCCCCCGCCCCCTGCCTCACACTCTCTCTTTCTCTCTTGAAAATAAATAAACATTTTTTTTAAAGTGTGTTGTTTATTCTCCATGCATTTAGGATTTTTTTTCAGTTTTTTTTTTGTTATTGATTTCAAATTTAGTTCCATTAAGTTCTGAAAGTAGATACTGTGTATGATTCTTATTCTTTTCTATTTCTAAGGTGTGTTTTATGGCTCAGAATGTGTTATATCTTGGTGAGCGTTCCATGTGAGCTTGAGCGGAGTGTGTCTTCTGCTCTTGTCAGATGTAGTCTATAGATGTCAATTATATAAATTCAAATACATCCTTACTGATTTTCTGCCTGCTGGATCTACCCACTTTTGACAGGGGATGTTGAAATCTCCAATCACAAAACTGGATTAACCTATTTTCCCTTACAATTCAATACTTGCCTCATGTAGTTTGACGCCCTGTTGTTGTATTAACAACTGTTATATCTTCTTGGAGAACTGATCCCTTTATCACTATGTAATGACCTCCTTTATTCCTGATAACTTTCCTTGCTTTGAAGTTTTCTCTGACTGGAATTTATATAGCTACACCTACTACTTTTGAATTAGTGTTGGCATGGTATATGTTTCCCCATCCATTTACTTTTTTTTTTTTTACTTTTTTTTTTTTTAACATTTATTTATTTTTGGGACAGAGAGAGACAGAGCATGAACGGGGGAGGGGCAGAGAGAGAGGGAGACACAGAATCGGAAGCAGGCTCCAGGCTCTGAGCCATCAGCCCAGAGCCTGACGCGGGGCTCGAACTCACGGACCGTGAGATCGTGACCTGAGCTGAAGTCGGATGCTTAACCGACTGAGCCACCCAGGCGCCCCGACCCATCCATTTACTTTTAATCTACATGTGGTTTAATATTTAAAGTTGGTTTCTTGTGGACAGTATAAAGTAGAGCCCTGTTTTTCTTAATCGACTCTGACAATCTGTCTTTTCATTGGTGTATTTAGACCACTGATGATCAAAATGACTCTGATATAGTTGGATTGATACCTACTATATCTACTTTTCAGTTGTTGCTCTTATTCTTTATTCTTATTTTTATCTTTCACTCCTTTTCTGCCTTTTGTGGTTTTAAATGAACATTACATTTTTTTTCTTTCCTTAGCATATCAACTATACTTTTTTTCCCTTTGTTTAATGGTTTCCCTAAAGTTTGTAATATACATGTACAGCTAATCCAAATCCACTTGCAAATAACATTACACCACTTCATAGGTAGTGGGAGTACCTTATAATAGCAAAATTATTCTAATTCCTCTCTCTTGTCCTTTGTACCATTGTTGTCATTTTTTCCCTCTGGTTTCTTTAAGGATTTTATCTTTACCTTTGATTTTCTGTAATTTTATAATGATATGTCAATGTGTAGTTGGGGTTTTCTTTAGGGAGGTGTGGGGAGTATGGGTCATTTACCTGCTTGATATTCTTTGAGCTTCCTAGATCTGTGGTTTCAGGTCTGACATTTATTTGGGGAATTTTTCAGTCCCTATTGCCTCAAAAATTTCTTCTGTTCCTTTCTCTCTTTCTTCTTTTAGTCATTCCACATATATTATGCTTTTTGTAGTTGTCCCACAGTATCTGGTTATTCCTTTTTTTTTTTTTTTTTGGTCTTTGTTTTTGCATTTCAGTTTTTAATGTTTCTAATGACATAACTTCAAGCTCAGAAATTCAATTTCCTCAGCTGTGTCCAGTCTACAAATAAGCCCATCAAAGACATTCTTTATTTTTTATACAATGGTTTTACCTCTATCATTTCTCTTTGTTGTTGTTTTTTTCCTTAGAATTTCCATCTCTCTATTTATATTGCACATCTGATCTACTTTACCCATTAGAGGCCTTACCACTTTAATCATGATTGTTTTAAACTCTTGTCTGATGATTCCAACATCCCTGTCATGTCTGGTTCTCATGCTCACTATGTCTCCTCAAATTTTGTGGGTTTTTTCTTTTTTTTGCCTTTTAGTATGTCTTGTAATTTTTTTCTGGATAGCAGGCATGATGTATTGGGTAAAGGAACTGCTATAAAAGGCCATTAGTAAGTGGTTATAAGGTACCAGGGCAGGGGAAGCAACCTGTAGTCCCATGATTTTGTCTGCCTTTTAGTGAGCCTATGCTTCTGTTCTGTGAATGTCAGAAGTGCTTCTTAGTTGTTTTTTTCTCCTGCCCTGGGTGAGACAGAATTGCTAGAATGGGCTGGTATTGGATATTTCTTTCCTCCCATGTGGAAAGCTCAAGGGAACTGAAGTTGGGTATTACCCTTCCCCAAATCGGTTAGGTTTGGATAATAACTCCATCAGGTTAGGCTCTTGTGAACTAGTTTCTCCTGAAGGTAGGCCTTGTTAAGAAGAACAGAGTGCTGTGCTATATTTCAAAACTCTTCCTTTTCCCCTTCCCCAAGACAGAGCATGAGAGGATATTTACTGTGAGAACCTGGTTGCACTCCTGGAGGTAAATGTCACAATACTGGGAGGTTCTCCCTATGCCTGGGTTCCCCTGGAGTTTTTAACACTCAGAGTTGTCCACATAGAGCCTCCAGAAATTTGTCAATTACAGTTCAGGTTTTCCTACCTGTACAAGAACTTAGTTTTTTCCTTCCTATATTCCCTCAGGAATAACATCCTATGTGTCTCCTTTATTTTTACACACCGAAAAATTTAATTTGACATTTCTGGTCACCAATGTTGGTGGTTTGTCCCCACACCAACAATCCTCGGACACAAGCAGGTGTTCAATGCCCTCTCCAGATGTACCACTTTTCTAGCATTTCCATGTGTTTGCCAACCTAGTTCTGCAAACCCATGCTTTGGGAATTTTATGCAGACTTTATCATGTAGGCATGACTAATCACTAACTCCACTTTTAGTCTTTCTCCCTTCTTAAGAGAATAGGGGGCGGAGCTGAAAATTCCAAGCTTCTAATCATGGTGTGGTCTTTCCTGTGACTAGCCCTTATCTAAAGTCACCTCATTAAAGCAAAAGACACTCCTGTCAACAGGAAACTACAAGGGTAAAAGGAACTCTGTGTCAGGAACAGAGGTCAAAGGACCAATATTAGAAAAAGAGATGCTCCTAGATTTCTTATCACTCAGAAAATTGTAAGATTTTCAGGAGCTCTCTGCTAGGAACAGGGGACAGATTTTATATATAAATGTAAATATAAATATAAATATAAATATAAATATAAATATAAATATAAATATAAATGTAAATGTAAATGTAAATGTAAATATAAATAAATAGAAATAGAAATAGAAATAGAAAATATAAGTAAATATTTTCTGCTATTATCTCATACTACCCTGGCTCTGGTTTCTACTTTTGAGTCTCTGCTCCAGTAAGTCATGATTTCCTGTATTTCCCTATCTGTCTCTCCAATCTTAGCAGCAACTTTGTTAACGTTTTAGTGTTTTGAGCATTTTATTGTCGTTCAGGATGGAGTGGTGACTTCCAAACTCTTTGTATGTAGAAATGGAAGCCTTTTTTCTTTTTTTGAACCATGAGTGCATAGTGGTTAAGAATACATCTATCTACCTGTACAGTTTGCTGCTGCTGCGTTGATTTGTACCAAAGCACCAGTGGTTTTACCTGCTATTGTTTGTGTACCATTATGGCAAATTCCAAATGCTAAATAACGAATAATGTCTTAGTATTATTATAAATACAGTTTTGACCTCGGGGATCCCTGAATCTCAGGATTCCCTCGGGATCCATAGATCCTACTTTCTGAGAATCGCTGTCTTAGAATTTAGCACATATGATAACTCTTATTCTACATACCATTTTAAGATTATATAAAGGGGCACCTGGGTGGCTCAGTTGGTTGAGCGTCTGATTTCGGCTCAGGTCATGATCTCACAGTCCGTGGGTTCGAGCCCCACATCAGGCTCTGTGCTGACAGCTCAGAGCCTGGCGCCTGTTTCAGATTCTGTGTCTCCCTTTCTCTCTGCCCCTCCCCTGCTCATGCTCTGTCTCAAAAATAAAAAATAAAATAAAAACATTAAAAAGAAAATATATAAAAGTGCAATGGTCAATAGTCAGTGGTCTACACCTCTTTCTCTAAAAAATATTTTTGCTCAGCAGCATTGTTTCTCTAAAAACAAAAATAACTCAAGACATCCAAACCTTCCATCACTTGGTTACCTTTTGCTATCACAGAAATGAAGCTAGAAATAACCAACACAATTGCCTAATCTGGGCTTTTGGACATGAGGAAACTGAGACCAAGAGAGGAAAATTCACTAGGGCAAGGCTGTAATTTTAAGTCTCCTGGTTCCCAGCCAAATCATGTTTTATTTTTGTATATATTACTTTATTCAACCATTTAATTCTTCTCTCTTAGTATGTTTATTCCCATATCTCCCTCTGTGTTCTTTTAATCAGACACACTCCTAATCATACACAGCAATGCCACTCATTTATGTTTTGTTAGTTCAAGCTAAAAGATCTTTAAAATATTGTCTCTGCATGGTTTGACTATATTTAAAAACTATATTTAAAAGTTCTATCCAGGGGGCACCTGGGTGGCGCAGTCGGTTAAGCGTCCGACTTCAGCCAGGTCACGATCTCGCGGTCCGTGAGTTCAAGCCCCGCGTCAGGCTCTGGGCTGATGGCTCAGAGCCTGGAGCCTGTTTCCGATTCTGTGTCTCCCTCTCTCTCTGCCCCTCCCCCGTTCATGCTCTGTCTCGCTCTGTCCCAAAAATAAATAAATGTTGAAAAAAAAAATTTTTTTAATAAATAAATAAATAAAAGTTCTATCCAAAGCAATTAAAAATGGTTTAGTCTAAATTTCTTAATGATAAATTTTTAGGAGAAAACAGAATGCATATAGCTTCTAATTATCTTTGCATGAATCTGAAATCTTTCTGGAGGACAAAATATTGTTTAAACATAAATAATTGCAGTGGAGAGGAAATGAGTTCACCCCATAATGCTGTCTCTGAAGATAGTAGTTTACTCCACCCTTCAGTGACTGTAACCTTGCCTAAATTAAATATAATGAGTAAGAAACTATCGAGAAGGGAAAGTAGAAAGTGCAAGAGCAGAAAAATGCAATCGATATTTTCAGTCCTAAATTACAAGTTTACTAATCTAGATGCACCATACTGCAGATGTTTCTTGATCCATTATAAGTGAACCACAGTAAATTTTCTGCTACACCAAATAAAATTGTTATCTTACCTCCCCCCCAAGAAAATGATGTGAGATGTGACCATCTAGCATTGATTCAAAGCATTAAAAATGTTACCATCTGAAATCTACAATGCCCTTAGCTTTTAAAATGTGGTTAATAATTGTGTTGTCAGTCATTTAAGGGCTACTTAAGTCTCGGTAATTGAATTGAAAGAAGCACTTCATCATAGAGAAAGGACAAACTGGGTTTGAACATCTTTCCCAAATAAATTGTTAAAGGGCCTTTCCTATGTCCAATGTCTGGAACAAGCTGGTGGGTTGTTTAAACTAGAAATACCCAGAAAGTAAGACGTCATGTCAATTCTAAGATCTCAGTGTAATACTGAGTGCCAAGAACCCTAACAGAAATGGACCTTGTAAAGCTGAATTCCCTTATAAAGCTTTAAAAGGTAAGGTTTTTATACTTATTTTGAGAATTATACTTCAGTTCTTTCTAGGTTTTGTGTAATGCAGATCCAAAGACAGTTCTCACGTGTGCCAACTGAGGATATCATTCAACAGACAGTTCTGGCCTATACTGCAACAAACATGATGAGCGGCACACTTCCTGTCAATCTTTCACGGTCTTTCCCGGCTAAAATTTACTGAGTACACTGTTGTCAATTTCTGTTTGTTCTATTACAAAGGCACATTAACTAGGCATCCATGGCTGTAAGTTTAATATATTATCTAGCATTCAGATTTTAGCCATAACAAATCATTAAAAACTGGAACTCATTTTTGTATCATATATTATAAATTGTAAGGGATTATCTAAAATTCAGCACATTTCTGAACCAGTGGTTTGAAATACTTTTGAAATATCTTTCTATGATCCAACACTTTATAGACATTACATGTCTAAGTCTAACATTCTACAATTTAGAGAGAAAAATTGAAACAGTGGGTATCTGTCCTATGGGGCTCTCAATATGTTAGTGTCACTTCAAGGCACTAAAATCAGGCCTGAAATCCTTACCTGTTATAGGTATGACCTGAATAGTTTTTGGAAAAATGTTGGAAATAGAAGAACTCCTGATGATCAATTCTTTCAGGCCAATTTCATTTCATTCCTTTCCTAACTGTGGACGGAAGAGAACACTAGCAGATAATTTCTAATGACCAATGGTAAACAAGCAAGCAATGCCAAATCTGATGATTCTGTAGGCAAACAGAATCACTCCAAATCCAAGAGGAAGACTAACAAGAACAAACTGAATGACTGATATTCAGCTTTGCTGAATACAAACTGAAAACATTACCCTAGAGACATTACTCCAATCTTGGCTATGAATTTGGGGTGAAATTAAAAGTGGAAAGTGGAAAATATGACAATTTACCTCCATTTTACCAAGAGCAAACATTTTTGGTTCAATTGTTACTCGAAGTGACAGAAGCCAAAGTATTTTGAGATGAAACTTGCTCAGAAAGGCAGAAAGCTGAAAGGAAGAAGAGAAATTTAAATTTATATTTAATGTTCTAAGTACATTTCCAGAATATCAAGAAAATATGAATAATGAAAGCAGCCACATTTACTGAGTGTTTGCTATAATAATAATTCTGTTCTCCATATGTCAAAATGAGACTAAAGGAAGGCCTTTAAATTAAATAATTTATATTAATAAATAAATATAATAAAAAATAATTTCTATTAAAATTCTCCTTTTTTAGGTAAAGAAAAGAGTAAATACAACAATAAAAATCACCAGGGGAAAATGCATTGTTAACTCTACAATACTTCAAACTCAGAATCCACTTCCTGGGTTGCTTAACTAAACTGTCATTCCATGAGGTTATCAGAATTTTGACTTCTCTATTATATATATTTGATGTTAAATAAGTCTATAGAGGGGCCCCTGGATGGCTCAGTCATTTAAGCATCCGACTTTGGCTCAAGACACAATCTCACGGTTTGTGGGTTCAAGCCCCATGACGGGCTCTGTGCTGACAGCTTAGAGCCTGGAGCCTCCTTTGGATTCTGTGTCTCCCTCTCTCTCTGCCCCTCCCCTGTTCACGCTCTGTCTCTCTGTCTCTCTTTCTCTCTCAAAAATAAATTTAAAAAATTTTTTAATTATTAAAGTAAGTCTAGAGATATATATAGAAAAGTAGAGATATGCATATATATTTATATAGACATATGTAAATAGATATGCATACACATATTGATATATATGTAGGGAGACAGAGAGACAGAAGGAAAGTTTTTGTAAATCTTCAAACTCCTCTCAGAGTGAAATTCCCTGAGTCAGAAAAGAAATTGGGCCATAGCTCCTTTTCATTAAAATTGCATTTGAACCAATTATTTGGCCTAAATATGACGATCCTCTTTTCTCAAATGAATTGGGTCCTTACAAAAAAAAAAAAAAAAAAAAAAAGACTGTCAGAACTAGATTACAACCTTGAGTCTACCCTGAGCACCTTTACAAAGAAAAGTGTTAACTATGTCTGTAGGAATTTTAAAGATACACTTCCACAAACATAAAACTAAAATTTAGATTCTGTGCCATTAAGAAGGGTGGTGGGAGGAGAGTTTGGAAACTTCTCTGTAATACCCAGCAATATGGTTCTCAACCATTAGTAAATGTACCCCCCAAAATGGGGCTGTTCTGGTCACACTGACCTGTTTAGTCAAATCAAAGCAGACCCAAGCTGTTCCAAAATTCCATAAGTGAGACAGTGTAATGACACTTAAAAACAATTAGTGAAATAATTCAGAGAGAGGATGGCAAATACCATAAGACCTCACTGATATGTGGAATCTAAAAAACAAACTGAATTCATAGAAACAGAACAGAATAGTTTTGCTAGAGGTAGGGGATGGGGAAAGTCCAGCATGGTGACTATAGTTAACAATACTGCATTTTTTATTTGAAAGTTGCTAAGAAAGTAGATCTTAAAAGTTCCCAACCAAGAAAAAAGTTGTAACTATAGAATGATCGGTATTAGCTAAATTTATTGTGGGAATCATTTTTTACAATACAAACATATAAAATCATTATGTGAATACATCTTAAACTAATACAATGTTCTATGTCAATTATATCTCAATAAAACTGGGAAAAAAGCAGAAGGTAGATCAATGAAAAAGAGTAAAAAAATTTGATTGGTATGACATCAAATTTCCTATTATAGCTAATCTTTAAGAAACCATCACTTTTTGAATGTAAAAGAAACCCATAATTATTTGAAAGAACTATTAAAATATGCTCCCATACTCCAACTATTTAAAATGAAACAATTTAAACAAGTATCAGTTTCAGGGGACATGACCAGAAATGAAATGGAATTCATTCAGTTTTTGAGCCTTGGGTGATTTAGAAAGTCCCTAAAATAAGAAGCAAAGACTATCTATGATGGGTGTTTCAGCAAGGTAGAAGGACCTTGAAGGTCCACTCAAGTCTCATAGCCACTAAATCTCTCACTACTAGGTTGTATTCATAACCTCAGTTTGCTATGATAATCTCATCTTCTTGATTGATAAACTAGATATGTTAATCCCTAGATTAAATGGATTGTACTTAAAATACAAATAATTTTAAACTAAAACTAACTATAGATATAAAAGTAATTACAGGTGGTGGTCACCTATTCTATTATAAGTTACTGTGGAGAGATTTTTTTTTAACATATGCCCAAATTTAACAGAAAATTGTAGTATTTCTAATTATATTTTAAATCAAAATTATTTGTATCTAATAATGTTGATACTTAATTTCAAATAAAATACGTAAGGAAAAAAAAAGCACACATTATGACATCAAAATGTGAAAGGAAGACTATCCTAAGAGATTTCTAATTTTATTTTGAAAATGAAGTAAAAGGAGTTTTCAAAGACATGCCTCATCACTTGACAGTAATAATATCTAGGGACAAAATTATACTTTGATCAAGCTGAGCAATAATGAGTATTCCCAGGTTTGAGATATATTTGAATGTTTGAATGCTACTAAATAAGTTCTTAGGCAAATAATATTACACATGAGAGCACTGACTGAAGAAATAAAAAATAAATAGTAAAACATATTGTGAATGTAAAGGACTAAAGTTCAATACAAATATTGGCCTTACCTCCCACTTGGGACAACATTGTTATATGGGACTTTTTTGAATACTGATTATAAATCAAGACTGTGAATATTTTAACACCTTAAGCTTGTTGAATTTAGGAAGATAAAATAAATTAAACTTCAAACAAAAGTCATCTGTGAATACAGAACACATATTGACCCAAAGTACTAACTTTTGAAAAGTTTAGATAATCTTCTGTGATAAACTATGGGTTACCATAGGGAGGTTTTCAAAAAGTTAACTGCAGAGAAACATTTCCATAGTTTTGCCCTTGTGCCTGTCCTTAGGTGAAACAGTAAACTGGAGGTGCCATGTGCATAACCCAGGAAATTCATTTGTATTCATTTATTTATACAACAAATGTTACAGTACCATGTATCCAACAATTGAGGCTTCCTTGTTGGGATTAAATAATACATGATGCACATGGCTAAATATGCAAGAGGTACCATATTATTTTTAAAGGTGAAATAATAAAGTTAATATTAAGTATGAAGTAGAACATACCTTTATAATGGTGAAAGTTACAACATACAGTAACAAGACATAACTATGGTTTATCTATGAGCTGAAATCATAGTAACCAAATATATGGGGTAAAAACATCTGGGTATGCAAGAATAGGTACAAGTAGCAAGAAGTTTTAACACAGCTCTCATTCTTTATGTGATTAACAATAATCAAAAATGACAGGGACGCCTGGGTGGCTCAGTCGGTTAAGCGTCCGACTTCAACTCAGGTCACGATCTCGCGGTCCGTGAGTTCGAGCCCCGCCACGGGCTCTGGGCTGGTGGCTCAGAGCCTGGAGCCTACTTCCGATTCTGTGTCTCCCTCTCTCTGTCTGCCCCTCCCTCATTCATGCTCTGTCTCTCTCTGTCTCAAAAATAAATAAACGTTTAAAAAAAATTTAATAATCAAAAATGACATAAGAGAGCTGAAGAAAAGAAAATTAATAAAAGTTGACCCTGAACCCAGTACTCTGAAAAAAACATGCATTTTCTTTTCAGGTACCCATGAAACATTAATCAAATTTTATCATATTTTTGGCCACAAGGAAAAAATCAATAAATTCTTTAAAATATAAAGAGTATATATCACATTCAATAACTACAATCTAATTTAAAAATCACACGTAAAAACTACCTCCAACACCTCAGATAGTTAAAACACTTTCCTAAACTTCTTTTGAAGCAAATAGTAAATAAAACCTCAACTGTTGGGGAAAAAATGAATAACACTTCATTTCAAAATTCACGGAATGTGATCAAAGAGCACTAATTTGGAAACAAAATGGAATGATGGCAATCACTGTTTTGCATTGTAGTTGTTATCATAATTTTTAAGGAAAAAGGCAGAACCAGGGAGCCAAGCTGAGAAAAAGACACAGAAAAGTGTTCAAAGATGACCTAGGGCATTATGTTGTTACCATTGTAACAGTGCTAAGAATGTGAGGTCTGAGTTGAGTGCCTAGAATCAGATTCTCTCTCTCCCACACGCTAGTTGAGTGACCATGGACACATTTCCCCATCTTTAAAATGGGAATAATAAATACTTCTTTCATGAGGTTTTCACAAAGAGCAGATAAGTTATTCAAGGCTAGAAAAATTCCTGAGACAAAGTAAATTCTCAATAAATGTTAGCTAAATCCCAATGGGGAGAAAATCCAAAGGTATCAGATGTTACAAAAACTGAAAAGGCATTAAGGTTGAGGAGAGATCATTGGATTAGACTATGTGGATGTCACTTGGAATCACAAGAATGCAACTTGAGAAAAGCAAAGGAAATCAAAGTCAAAGCAATGCTCCCACATAACATTCTGGTGGAGGGAAGGGGAAGAATCTTCCAGGATGTCCAATAGGCATTTCTTAAGGGTAACTGCATATGAATCATTTTGCAAACCTTTTTCAAAAAGGAAAGGAAAAGATCATCTCACTCGCTTTCTCTCCTGTATCCTCTGTTGGCATCTTAAAGGCCCATCGGCATTATTTAGTCAATCAGAAACTCTCCATACTCTTGTTTGTCATAATCATTCTTTAATGTGTTTAGCAAATGTCTATTGGGCACCTATGTGCCAGCCTTTATGTTAGACTTTGGAAATCAACACTTAGTCTTGGAAGGTAAATCAGATCTGGTTTTTAGAACAAGCTGAAAATACAATATGTATATAAAATATACTAACTTTTTTTAAGTATCGCCTCAAAAAGATTAAGACTATTACAAACAAAATAAATAAAAGGTTAAGCAGAGTTCATACTTGGTAACCATGAAAATTTAGTTCTTAATATCTAATTTCTCACCTATTCTCACTTTTAATCTTCCAATGTTTCTAGTAAAGTCCATGTCCTTTCAGAAATGAAGAAATCTCTAAGGTACAAGAGAGGCACAAATAAACGAAGTCAAAGAAGAGTGCTGAATGTCCCAGGGCATTTATTTCACATCTTTGATCATCCCACTTTATTTCCTTCTAGTTCTGAAAACACCATACTGACCAGATTTCTGGTTAAAGATGGATTTGGGCTGAACAGTAAGTTACAGAACCATATATCAACTGACAAAAATTCTTTTCTTAAATGAAATTGAAGGGAATATACTTTTCTTTCAGGGACAATTCTCTTATAGAAGGCAAGGTATTTCCTTAATACTTAACAATCCCCTAACCTCTCCACTCCAGGAAATCCATAAAAGACTATTTTATAATTACATAATATAGTGAAATTGAATGATTATTGTATGCCAGGCATTGTGCTAACATGAATAGCATGAAAGAAAGAAAAAAAAAGAGAACTATTATTCATCCTATTTCCAAATGACAAGTCGGGAACTCACAGAAAACAGACAATTTACCATGAGTTACAAAGCTATAAACAGAGGCACTGAGTTTCAAACCCATAATTATGTGATAATTCTATAAGGACCAGAGAAGATAGCTAAGTCAGAACAGTAAAAGACTATGGAGTAGGGAACAAAAATAAAAGAGGAGAAAAGAATAAAGGAGCACATAGAAAGTGCGGCAGTGGCAAAAACTGATATAAAAATCCCAGACCCAACAGTCTGCCTTTACAGAGTTCTATATCGCATTTCACTCTGGAAGAGAAACAGAAGGACTGTGGGGATGGTGCCTTTGAAATAATGGTCTGTAACCTGCCAAGAACAGCTGACAATAGAATCCAGAGAGATACTGAAATATATGATTGTTCCTTTTTTTCCCACTTAGTAGAAAAAAGTAGCAGCAAGAGCAAAATGGAAAAAGGTGTGCTGTCTTTTCATCTTTGCTCCAAATGGGGGGGATGGGGAAGATATATTCATATTTCTACTGGTAGCATCCTCATACTTCACTGCCTAACTTTATTTTTTGTCACTGTGTTTTAGTTTTATTGGCCATAAAGAACTATATTTATTTTATAGAGCATAATAATGGAATAGTCATAGAATACAGACATATACAGTGCATATACATAAGATAAATGCACAAACATTGTGTAGATTTTTTTGAAATTATTGGGGATTTCTTTTTGTCATTGTATATGATCAGGTTTTTTGGAAACGTGTGCTTCTTTGGGAAACCATTACCTTAAAATTAAGACAGTATCAATCTTTTAATTTATTAGATTTAATTTATTATTTATTAGGTTGATCTTTAATGCAATTCTCTACTTAAAACACTTAAGGGACACCTGAGTGGCTCAGTCAGTTAAACATCTGACTCTTGATTTCAGCTCAGGCCATGATCTCACAGTTGTGAGATCAAGCCATACATCAGGTTCTGCACTGAGTGTGGAGCCTGGTTACAGGTGTCTCTGTCTCTCTCTCTCTCTCTCTCTCTCTCTCTCTCATTCTCTCTCCCTCTCTCTCCCTCTCCCTCTCCCTCTGTCCCTCTCCCCCATTCACTCTCTCTCTAAAAAACAAAACAAAATTACTTCCAAAACATCATTTAAACAACTGTATATTTTATCACTGCCTAACTTTAAAAATAATTCCAGGGGGTGCCTGGGTGGCTTAGTCAGTTAAGTGTCTGACTTTGGCTTAGGTCATGATCTCACCATTTGTGGGTTTGAGCCCTGTATCAGGTTCTGCTGTCAGCACAGAGCCTATTTCAGATCCTCTGTCCTACCCCATCACTGCCCAACCTTTCCCCACTTGCACTCACTCTCAAAAATAAATAAACTTCTTAAAATAATAATAATAATTCTGGGATTCTCTCCCCTGAAGGAATTTTACCACTGTTATGTTTTTAATGTTTATTTTTCAGAGAGAGAGAGACAGAGTGTAAACAGGGGATGGGCAGAGAGAGAGGGAGACACAGGATCCAAAGCAGGCTCCAGGCACTGAGCTGTCAGTACAGAGACCCATATGGGGCTCAAAGTTACCAACCACGAGATTATGACCTGAGCCGAAGCTGGATGCCCAACCAAGACACCAAGGCGCCCCAGTACTGTTATTTTTTTTAATGAAGTTCATATCAGAAATCTTTAGCAGAGAAAAACTTACACAGCAGTTCAAATGTGCCAGGGTAAAGACTGGATGATTACATAAGGAAATAAACTACACTACCATTTATTTAAAAGGCATGAAGAGAGATGGTGACCATTTTTGTAGTTAGCTTTCTTCATATTTGGAAGTAAAAGTATAATCATCTTTAAATATATTTTAAAAAACCTTAAATACTAAAAATAACAATAAGATTATTTCCTTGGATATAAATTAGATGCTATTTAAATCAATACCAAAGTTACATAAAAGTCAGGGATGAGAAGAGCAGAGTTGTTCTTCATGGTTTTATTAAACCTTAGCCAGGATATCGATCCATCACTTGTCAAAGTTGTCTAGCACTCACATGACAATGTACTTAGTGAATGGAATCAGTTAGGGAAAGAGATGTCTGATGTCCACAGTATAGTCACTTTGATGAAGGGCAAAATGGTTTAGCCAAAAATCTCCCTCACTGATGAGAAAACTATACCACAGCTCTTCACAAGCTTAGTTGCAATTGTTGTTTTGGGGCTATAGAATTTATTCACTTCTGAGAAACTACTTTGCCATGTGTTTTTAAATCGTTTGATACTTAGCAGTGTTATGAAGATTGCCAAATGTATAATAATTTACTGTAATTTTTAATAATTTGTATAATTCAAGGGGAGAGTTACCTTTAGTCATTTCTTAGGGACAAATGGTATACAGAAAATAATTACATATGTGATAGCAGTAACAGTAAAGGAAATGAGTAGCCAATTTTGTTATTTCCTATTTTCTTCAACATTGGTAATTTAAAAAGGATTTTGAGTCTTGTGCTTTTAAACCTAATCCAATATATACTGCTGCCAGATAGATATAGTTTGTCCAAGCATTGTAAATGCAAATGTTTTGAGGGTCAAAAAAGATAAAGTCAAGAAGTAAAGTGAGCCTAGATGGAGAAAAATCACATGGCCATCCCAGTCTACATTTTTGTTATCTGTTTTTTGATAGAGACACAGTGAGGATACATATATACATAGTGTATACATATGATGATGAATGGCAAACGGTGCTAATATTTGTGTCAGAGACAAGAGGGAAGGATTTTGGCAACATGGAGACCCCATATCTCATCCAAAGTGTGAGCTATTCCTCATTCACATCTCTTGGCTGCTTTTGAGAATGTGAACACAGGGATGCTCAATCTTTCATTTTTTAAAAATTTTTTGTAATGTTTATTTACTTTTTTTGAGAGAGAGAGAGAGAGATAGAGAGCAAGCAGGGGAGGTGCAGAGAGAGAGGGAGACACAGAATCTGAAGTAGGCTCCAGGCTCTGAGCTGTCAGCACAGAGCCTGACGTGAGGCTCGAACCCACAAACCATGAGATCATGACCTGAGCCGAAGTCTGGTGCTCAACCAACTGAGCCACCCAGGCGCCCCTCATTTTTTACATTTTTAAAAATGTTTCTAAAATACCATGTTAATACAAACAAAATGCATCTGTGAACTATGTTTAGGCCATAAGCCTGGTCTAGGTTTGTCTAATGGTCAGGAAGTACAAATATGGCAAAACTCATGCCATTGTATGTAAACTTGTCAAGTTTGGGCAACACTCCCACTATGGGTCTATCTTGATGTCTGTTTGATTCCTAAGCTCTATAGGTTGTGTAATCAAGAGGGAGGGAGGACTAAGAGTAAAAAGGACATGTAAACCAGGCTGCCCAAAATTGGGCAAAATGGAAATACTGCAATCAACTCTGTATACTGGGTGCTGGCATCAAATTTGCTGTTAACTGGTTTCGTTTACAAGTCCTGTAACATCTCTGTGCTGGTTGTTTCCTCTTTTGAATGATGAGAATTAGACTAGCTAATAATCTAAAATCTCTTCTACCCCTAAAATTTCAAATAGAAGTAGGCAAAGTATTTCATAGTTTTTCACCAACACCTAAGGAAATTATTAGTTATATTGTATCGAGTCTATAATTTATCTTTAAATCTTTTTCTAAGCCTTTCATTGATATAATTTTCATTTCTAACAATTATCTTTATTTTTATACTTTCACTCACTTAAAAAACTTCTCCCTATGCCTATGCTTTAGGAATAGGTAAATGGGTTTTATCTCATATCAGGTCTGATAGTAAAACACCTTCCCAGAGGACTTCAAAAGGATTGTGGGAGTTCTAGAAGTGGTACACAGTGTCATTAATGATTAGTAATGTCTACATGTTTGAGAAAGAATGTTTACGTTTATATTACAGAAGTGGGTTTGGAAGTATTGATTCTGAAACGTAAGATTTCAAAATTACCTAAACCCTGGATTGAGCATCCAAGATTCATGGCTATTTTTCTCTCCACTTCTTAAGCAACTTTAGAAATAAGTTTTTAGCCAAAAGTATCAACTCCTTTTTTTGTTATTTTTTTTGTAGGGGAGGACAGAGGGTTAGTACTTTTTTCTCAAATTATAAGATATATTATCAAAAACATCCTTAAGTTTTATCAAAATCTTGGAAATTCATAGATAAAACTTACAAAGTACAAGTTGAATTGAAATTAAGCAAAGTTGGGGCGCCTGGGTGGCGCAGTCGGTTAAGCGTCCGACTTCAGCCAGGTCACGATCTCGGGGTCCGGGAGTTCGAGCCCCGCGTCAGGCTCTGGGCTGATGGCTCGGAGTCTGGAGCCTGTTTCTGATGCTGTGTCTCCCTCTCTCTCTGCCCCTCCCCGTTCATGCTCTGTCTCTCTCTGTCCCAAAAATAAATAAAAAACGTTGAAAAAAAATTAAAAAAAAAAAAAGAAATTAAGCAAAGTTAACTCCATGTATATCAATTACACCCTCAGGTATTTTGTGACAAATCAGGTATTCGGTTTATCTTATTCTTCACAACTTAGTTAACGATGGGGAGAGGAATAGTATGAAGTAGACTAGTATACTAGGCCTGTCAAAATTGAGCCAGATATAAGATTTTAATCTGGTTTTTATATACAAGTAAATAATTCATGAAATCCTATGCTCACCATCATTACAACAGTATTGAATGTACCTAAAAATGTCGGAATTAAAATTAAAGTAAAATCTTAAAATACTTAAGGAAGAAAGAATCTGGGCACCCAGAAGTTTCAGCAGGGACTTAACATTTATTCAAAACCTAAAAAAAAGAAAGGTAAAGTCTTCCAAATGTCATGATCTCTAGAAATACTTTCTTGGGGAAATTTGCTATATTTTTTTCTGTCAAAAATATGTATATTAATTGCATGCTGAGATTTCATTGTTTCTCAAGTAGAGTTTTTAAAAGTTCTGGTTTTATATTTTGAAAAAAAAAAAGGTGAGGGTGACTTGGGTGGCTCAATTGGTTAAGCGCCTGACTTCAAATCAGGTCATGATCTCACGGTTCGTGGGTTTGAGCCCCGTGTGGGGCTCTGTGCTGACAGCTCAGAGCCTGGAGCCTGCTTCAAATTCTGTGTCTCCCTGTCTCTCTGCCCCTCCCCTGCTCATGCTATGTCTCTATCTCTCAAAAATAAGCATTAAAAAACTTTTTTAATAAATAAAAGTTCTGGTTTTAAAATGTCCATTTGTAGAACTTTTAAAAATAATTACTATTTTATTACCTGTAGTACTTACTACAAGCTAGGATAGAGAAGAACTACCTAATAGAGGTCTTACCTATTCCTTGATGGAGACGAAAGAATAATTCGAAATTTATTTTACTAATTTTCAGTAGTAAAGATGTGCTGATTTAGGGCTTTAAGATTACTGGAAAAAATGTTCTTTAAGATTAAGCATTATATCCATGAAACATGATATTCATGAAGAATGAGTTCCCTAAAGTGAGGTAAATTCAAATTTCCACAGGTTCTGAATTTCTGAAATAGTAAAGAATAACCATGTAGTTATCTTACCATGCAAGTTCATGCATATTACTAAATATATTTAAAAGGAAAGCAAAGCAACAGGGCATCTTGGTGGCTCAGGTGGTTAAGCGTCCGACTTCAGCTCAGGTCATGATCTCTTAGTTCGTGGGTTTGAGTCCCATATCAGACTCTATGCTGAGAGCTCAGAGCCTGGATCCTGCTTCAGATTCTGTGCCTCCCTCTCTCTCTGTCTCTCCTCTGCTCACACTCTCTCTCTCAAAAAAATAAACATACATATATACATACATACATACATACATACATACATGGATACATACATACATACATACATACATACATAAGGAAAGCAACAACTTTTGGGAAAAGAATAGCCATGCTTTGAAAACTCAAAAAATTTTCCTCATGCAGTTTGCCCAAATAAACATTTTACTTTTCAATTTTTTCTCAAATGAAGATTTTAAATCTCACTTAAATTTCTACCTGATATTAGAAACCGGTCTCCTATGTTTGCTTTTCCCCCAAGAGCTAGAGCTAAGGCTTTTCCAATTACAGTTGCTATTGCTAAGAAATTCCTAAATCTCTAAATAAAAGCTCACCCTGGATTACATGGAAGAATTTTTGTGTGGGTTACACAAGAAATTTAACTCTGACACAATCATTAGGCTAAGAGAGCTGTCAACCCAGAGAGGGAAAAGTCCATTTATTTTTCATGCCTGCTAAAGAAAATCAGCCCAGCTATCCAGGGGGAGGGGGAGAAACATGTTTTATTTCTTATTCTGAGCAATTCCCCACTGAAAACAATACATCTTCTACCTTCAAGAATCTTCTGACTAAAATTCCAAAAATTTTTCCAAATCCCCAAATTTATCTAAATTTTAATCTGATGTGAAAAATGCAATCTTGGAGATTTCTCCATGCTAAGAAGTATTAGTATATTACATTTATGCAGATCTTTTATCATCACAAGGTAATTAATGCACTGATTATGGAGAAACACTAAGAATACCAAAGGACCACAGGATTAGTCTTAGCATTAAAAGAAATTTCTTGCCCTGAAGCATGTCCTTAATTATTCAGAAGACTAAGTAATCATCTACATGGAATTTATCAATAATTAATATGCCTACCTTAATGCACTTTAATGGAACTCCCGTTATTATAGAGTGAATCATCCATGTTTAACACTATAAAAGTTTACAGTTTTAACAAACTTAGATGTGTTATCAACCATAAGAGTTCAGGCTTTGGTCTTTATTTACACTGACCCCCCCCCCCCCCGTATTTTCTCATCTAGTCCTATATGTCTAAAAACCAATATATGTACTATTCCTTCTAAAATTTGTTTTTCCAGCTTGGTCCGCTCCACTGTGCTGTGTGTATCCACTCACTCAATTGCTGATTTCATCTTTTCACTTGGATAGATATCTAATAGTCATTTTAAGCTTGATACTTCCAAAATTCAGCTATTCCAACTTATAAAATCCACTACTCTACCAATTTTGCCATTGGCATAAAAAGAGGGCCACCATCTACAAAAAATTTAACAATCTACAAGTTGTCCCAGATCCCTTGCTTACTCTCGTCATCTCTATGAAACCCTCTCATGATCCCTGTTTGTTCTACTTGTAAAAAATTACCCCAAACTGCCCACTTCTCTACCTCTCCACTGCTGCCACCCTCATCCAAATTACCACCATCTCTTGCCCAGAAAACTGCAGTAGTTTCTGAAAGAGATTACTGTTTGTACTCTTACTCCTTCCACAACCCATTTTCCAAATAGCTTCCAGGGCAATCTTTTATTTTTTTTTTGTAAAATTTAAATTCTAGTTGGTTAACATATATGGTAAAATTGGTTTCAGGTGTAGAATTTAGTGATTCATCACTTACATATAGCACTCAGTGCTCATCACAAGTGCCATCCTTAATACCCATTTAGCTCATCCCCCCACCCACCTCCCCTCCATCAAATCAACCTTCAGTTTGTTCTCTATAGTTAAAAATCTCTTATGGTTTGCTTCCCTGTTTTGTTGTTGTTGTTGTTGTTGCCGTCTCTCTCTTTTTTGTCTGTTGTTTCTTAAATTCTACATATGAGTGAAATCACATGGTATTTGTCTTTATCTGCTGACTTATCTCACTTAGCATAATACACTCTACCTCCATCCATGTTGTTGCAAGTGGCAAAACTTCATCCTTTGACAGCTGAGTAATATTCCATTGTATATATATCACCTCTTCTTTACCATTCATCAGTCAATGGATATTTGGACTCTTTCCACAGCTTGGCTATCGTTATAATGCTGCTGTAAGTGTAGGGGTGCATATGTCCCTACAAATCTTATTTTTGTGTCCTTTGAGTAATTACCTACTAGTGCAATTGTTGGTAGTTTTATTTTTAACTTTCTGAGGAAACTCCATACTGTTTTCCAGAATAGCTGTACCAGTTTGCATTCTCACCAACAGTGTAAGAGGGTTCCCCTTTCTCTGCATCCTTGCCAACATCTGTTGTTTCCTGTGTTGTTAATTATAGCCCCTCTAAAAGGTGTGAGGTGGTATCTCATCATGGTTTTGATATGTATTTCCCTGATAATGAGTGATGTTGAGCCTCTTTTCACGTGTCCGTTAGCCATCTGGATGTCTTCTTTGGAAAAATGTCTATTCCTGTCATCTGCCCATTTCTTACCTGGGTTTTTTATTTTTTGAATGTTAAGTTGGAGAAGTTCTTTATAGATTTTAGATACTAATCCTTTATCCAATATGTCATTTGCAAATATCTTCCCACATTCTGTAGGCTGCCTTTTAGTTTTGTTGATTATTTCCTTTACTATGCAAAAGTTTTTTTATCTTTACGAGGTGCCAATAGTTTATGTCTACTTTTGTTTCCCTTGCCTCCAGCAATGTGTCTAGTAAGAAGTTGCTACAGGTATTGTCAACGAGGTTATTGCCTGTGTTCTCCTCTAGGATTTTGATAGTTTCCTGCCTCACATTTAGGTCTTTCATCCATTTTGAATTTATTTTTTGTGTATAGTGTAAGAAAGTGGTCCAGATTCATTATAGTGTGACAAAGTGGTCCAGTTTCATTCTTTTGCATGTGGCTGTCCAGTTTTCCCAACATGACTTGTTGAAGAGACTGTCTTTCTTCCTTTGGATATTCTTTCCTGCTTTGTCAAAGATTAGTTGACCATATAGCTGTGGGTCCATTTCTGGGTTTTCTATACTGTTCCACTGATCTATGTGTCTGTTTTTTGTGCCAGTACCATACTGTCTTGATGACTATAGCTTTGTGATGTAGCTTAAACTCCACAACCGTGATGTTTCCAGCTTTGCTTTTCTTTTTCAAGATTGCTTTGGCTATTTGGGATCTTTTGTGGTTCCCTACAAATTTTAGGATTGTTTGTTCTAGCTCTGTGAAGAATGCTGGTGGTATTTTGATAGGAGTTGCATTAAATATGTGGATTGCTTTGGGTATAGACACTTTAACAATATTTGTTCATCCAATCCATGACCACGGAATATTATGCCATTTCTTTGTGTCCTCTTCAATTTCTTTCATAAGTGTTCTATAGTTTTCGGCAAAAGATCTTTTACCTCTTTGGTTAGGTTTATTCCTAGTTATCTTGGGCTTTTTGGTGCAAACACAAATGGGATTGATTCCTTGATTTCTTTTTTCTGCTGCTTCACTATTGGTATATAGAAATGCAACAGATTTCTTTATGTTGATTTTATATTTTGCCACTTTGCTGAATTCATGTATCAGTTCTAGTAATTTTTTGGTGGAGTATTTTTGGGTTTTCTTCACAGAATTACCAAAAAGAAGAGAAGGACCCAAATAATTAAAACCATGAGTGAAAGAGACCAAAACCAACACCACATAAATACAAACAATTACAAGAGAATATTATGAAAATTATATGCCAACAAACTGGGCAACCTGGAAGAAATGAATAAATTCTGAAACATACACAGCCTACCAAAACTGAAACAAGAAGAAATAGAAAATTTGAACAAACCCATAACCAGCAAAGAAATTGAATCAGTAATCAAAAATCTCCCAATAAACAAGAGTCCAGGGCCAGATGGCTTACCAGGGGAATTCTACCAGACATTTAAAGATGAGTTAATACTAATTATTCTCAAACTGTTCCAAAAATTACAAATAGAAGGAAAACTTCCAAACCCATTCTACAAGGCCAGCATTACCTTGATTCCAAAACCAGATAAAGACCCCACTAAAAAGGAAAAATTGCAAGCCAATACCACTGATGAACACGGATATAAAAATTCTCAGAAGGATAATAGCATATGAATCCAACAGTATATTAAAAGAACTATTCACCAAAATCAAGTGGGATTTATTCCTGGGCTCCAGGACTGGTTCAATATTTGCAACCCAATCAATGCAATACACCACATTTATAAAAGAAAATATAAAATGACATGATCCCATTAACAGATGCAGAACAGCATTTGACAAAATACAGCATCCTTTCTTGATAAAAACCCTCAACAGTGTAGGGATAAATGGAACATACCTCAACATTATAAAGGCCATAACGAAAGACCCACAGCTAGTATGATCCACAATGGGGAAAAACTGAAAGATTTTCTTCTATAGTCAGGAACAGGACAAGGATGTCCATTCTCACCATGTTATTTAACACATTACTGGAAGTCCTAGCCCCAGCAATCAGACAACAAAAAAGAAATGAGAGTCATCCAAATAGGCAAGGAAGAAGTCAAACTGACACTATTATCAGATGACAGAGATATTTTTTAAAACAACAAAGCAATTCATGCTAGTTTGCTGAACAAAACCCTGTAGTGACTTCATATCACATTGAGAATAAACTCCAAACTCATTACCTACAAGGCCCTTTATTATCTAATTTCTGTCTTATTCTTTGAATCTTCTATATTTATTATTTTTTATTGCCATTCCCTCTCTTGAATATTAACTCCAAGAAGGCAGAGATCTTTCTGTTCAGTGTGCCTCTGCCCAGCCTTTAGAACAATGTATGGTATATGGTAGACTCTGAATATATGTTTCTGAATGAAAGGCTCAGGTTTCCCAAGTGTGTGTGCAAAATGGGGAGGGGGATGTTGGTCACTGCGCTACTGACGTAGGTCATAATATATGCATTTCTGTACTTTTTTTCTCATTAAGCAATAATTTGAGGGATCCTTTCTATTCATATGGCAGAACTTTAGTTTCTTCTTGTTAATGGTGCATAACATTTCATTAAACAACTCAAAAATTTTTCTATTACTGGACTTTTTTTTTCACTTTTTGGCATTTTGAATAATGTAGCAATATCCTTGCATGTATGTCCTTACCTGAAGATACATGTATATCTGTAAGACTAACTCCCAAAAATAAGATGGTGGGGTCAAAAAAATTTTTTTAATTTAAATAAATATTACCAAAAATAAAATTACTAAGATTTTAAGATGCTTTCATATGTTTTTTAGTTTTTAATTTTTTATTTTGAATTTTATTGTTCTATAATTACAATTTATCTCCTTATATGTTTTTATAATATGAAGATGCTAAAAATAGTTTCTACTTTAAGCAATATTTTTACCTTGTTTCCTATTGTTATTCTTTAATTTTACATTTTTACCCTTGATTAAGAACGTCTTTCTACCCTGAGGTTATAGACATAGTATATTATATTTTCCTTTAGGGCTTTTATTGTCCTGTTGTTTAAATTTAAATTTTTAATCCATATAGAATAAACTTGTAAATGTAACAGGAGATAGAAGTTCCACTCTCATTTTTTTCTAGAGCTGTTCTGAAGGTGTCAACACTATCCTATCCCCACACTGAATTAAACTACCAGGTATATCATACGGCAGTATATCATATGTATTTCATAGGCCTCCTTTCTCAGATACTCTGGAATATATTTGTATCCACTGATTTATTTGCCTATTCAGCATACTACTACCACATTGACTTGATTGGAATGGCTTTTTATTATCCTCTCACTGTTTGTGTGTTTTCAGTGTTTATAGTTCCATATAAATTTTAAAATCATCTCAAGTAGGGGCATCTGGGTGGCTCAGTCAGTTGATCCTCTGACTCGACGTTGGCTCAGGGCATGATCTCACGGTTGTGAATTCAAGCTCTGCTTTGGGCTCTGTGGTGATGGCTCAGAGCCTGGAGCCTGCTTCAGATTCTGTGCCTCCCTCTTTCTCTGCCCTTCCCCCGCTCACTTGCGTTCTCTCTCTCTCTCTCTCAAAAATAAACAAATATTTTTAAATTTTTTAAAAAATCATCTTAAGTAAAAGTCCATGTGGTATTCTAATTGTAATTGCATTAAATTTATGTGTATCTGGGGACAATCAATCTTTTTATAAGAAACCTTTCCCACTAAGAATGTGATTTTCCTATTTACTCAGATTTTATGACTTCCAAAAAAGATTTTCTCATATAAATCTTAGATCACTTTAACCTAAATTTATTACTAAGTACTTTTCAGGGTACTTTTGCTATAACTAATAATTTCCACTACAGATTGACCTATATTTTTCTAAGTATTGCTACAGTAGAAAAAAATTGGTTGATTTATGTTTATGTTTACTCCCTCCAATCACATTACCCAATTTTTTGATGGATTCTAAAAGCCTTTAATTTTTTTCCTGGTTGCTTGCATTTTATGGAAACATAATCCATCAGCAAAAATAGAGCATATTATTCTTGTATTTTCTAGTGTTTATGCAAGACATTTGATGTTCAAGAACTTCTAATGTGACAAGAGGTGACTGGGTGGCTCAGTTGGTTAAGTATCCGACTTTGGCTCAGGTCATGATCTGGTGGCTTGTGAGTTCCAGCCCTGCATCCAGCCCTGTGCTGGCAGCTTGAAGCCTGGAGCCTGCTTTGGATTCTGTGCCTCCCTCTCTCTGCCTCTTCCCCAGCTCACACTCTGACTCTCTCTCTCTCAAAAATAAGTGAACATTAAAAAAAAAAGAACTTATAAGGCAATGAATAATAATGTTGACAATAGACATACCTGTCTGGCTCCTAATTAAATTCAAATAGTTTTTTTTTTAACAGAAGTGTTGACTTAATTTTATAACTCTTTACAAATTTTACCTTTTCAGAATTTCAAAAACTTGAGAAACATAAAAATTTTTTCATTTCTCTAAAACACCTCAAACCCAATATAAAATGTGCTCTACGACTACCATGATTTAATTGCAAGGCCTATATTTTTATGGGGTTAGTTTTTGGAGAAAAAGTCTGTATCATATTTTATTAGTATTTTTTAAATATCTTACTTATATAGAGAAGTTGTATGGTAAAAATAAATAGAGTTGAATTTGTTGGATATATTTTCACTATCTACTGACATGAATTATTTATTTTCGTGTGTTTTCATAATTAATATTTATTTCTGGATATTAAATTAAACTTGCATTCCTTAAACTCTACTTCTTAATGGTGTATTACTCTTTGACACAGTTCTGAACCATTATTTAATATTTGGTCAATATTTAGATGTTAGTCTATAGTCTCATTTTTATACTACATATTTATAATTTTTTACACATCTTAAACTTATAGTTATTAAAGCAGTTTTGGTTTCACAAAAAAAAAAAAATGGGTTGGAAGACAATCCATCTTTTCTACGCCCTCCACCACCTTAAATGTCATTAGAAGATTCTGATCTTTAAAGCAAACATAAAGTCAGTGGTGAATCCAACACGTCCTAATTATTGATCAATAGCAAATGTCACTACATACCTATCAGTGGCTAAAATTTAAAATACTGACAATATCAAATGTTGGCAAGGGTGTGGAGCCATTGGAATTCTCATACACCGCCAATGGGAATGTAAAAATGGGTCAACCTAGTTGAACTAGTTTGATAGTTTCTGGGAAAGTGAAATGTATATCCATCATATAATCCATACCCAATTCAGTTGAGAGAACTGAAAACATATTCATGACAAGATATGCATATAAATAATCATAACAGCATTATTTGTAATAAGGCCAAAGCTAGAAACAACCCATTATCTATCACCAGATGAAAGGATAACCAACTGTGATATAGGCATACAACAGTATACTACTTAGCAAATAAAGGGATTATTCTTGATACAACAAACCAAAATATGATCAAAACCAAAAATAATTATGCAGATTATAAGAACCCGGACAAAATAATTACATGTTGTATTATTCCATTTATACAAAATTATAGAAAATGAAAACTAATCTATGGTTAAGCAAAGTAGACCAGTGGTTACCTGAGACAACCAAAGAATGGGGAATAAAGGGAGTACAAAGACACATAAATAAACTTCTAGGGATCATGTATATATTCATTGCCATTGTAACTGTGATGTTTCCATATATATGTATGAAACATTTTTAAACTGCACTTTAAATATGTGAAAATTAAAAAATTAAATAAATATATAAATAAATAAATGCAGATTATAGTAAGTCAATTATACCTCAATAAAGCTGCCTTAAAACTGCTAAAGTCTCTCTCTATTCTGTAACGTAACAAAGGATGAGTAACTTGCAGAGACCAAGACAGACAGTGTGTGTCCTCAAGTGAGGCAGCCATGTGAATCTGGCTTCTTCTCATCTCAAACCGAGGTCTGTCACAGATGACAAAATATTACTGCTAAATCTTAAAAAAGTCACTGATGTATTATGAAACTAAAGGGCAAAAACAAGTAAATAAAAATACTGGAGTAGCCATAATGCATAAAATATGAATCACCTGAATGTATACCTTTGACATTGATTGCATTCATGTCATTTAATATGATGATAATGATAATGCACTTGGAGCATAGGTACCTTTAAATAAACTCAATTAACAAAGTGCATTCATCAACATTCATTCCAAACAACCGTGTTTAATGATATCCTTAAGAGTTAGAAGCTCAAATCTTGTCATTAATTTTTAAAGCAGTGTATATGAATTTGATTAATAGACTCTAGGTACTGATTAAGCTATCTACTTGTGTATGCATTTGTCTACCAAAAACTCATTGTAATTCAGCAACATCATTAACTCTAATGGTTATTGCTAAAAATGAGGGTGTTGTTAATATCATGGCCATCACCATTAGCACATTAAAGACACTTTTCCCCACCACACACACACCCCAGCTTTAGTGACTTGATTTTGTTTTGACAAAATGGAGAAGTATTTAATATGATCTGATTATGATTTATAGCAGCAGCACTTGAAAGAGCAAAGGGAAATTCTTTATTCTCCTACAGAAGAATATATGAATACATTCCAGGATATAATACAGCCATAAAAAATATTATATATATATATATACATATGAAACATTTTCTTTTTTTAAATTGTTTTTAATGTTTATTTATTTTTGAGAGAGAGAGAGAGAGAGAGAGAGAGAGAGAGCAGAGGAGGGGCAGAGAGAGAAGGAGACACAGAATCCAAAGCAGACTCCAGGCTTTAGATATTAGCACAGAGCCCGATGCGGGGCTCAAGCCCACGAACTGTGAGATCATGACCTGAGCCAAAGTTGGACGCCTAACAGACAGAGCCACCCAGGCGCCCCTACATATGAAACATTTTCAAGTTATACTGTTAAGTGAAACAAGAAATTAAAAAATGATTCTATTTTAAAATATTAATCAAAATCACTCTATAATATGTACATAAGCCTTTTTTTAGAATAGATATGAAAAAGTGCTTCCCAAACTGCAAACATCATTTATGTTAGGCTGGAGGCAAAGGCATAGATTATTTCTCTCATTATTATTACAAAGCTTATAATTTACTTTTTTACTTTTTATAAAATCTGAAAAGGAATGTTCTCAATCAAAAACACTTAGTTCCAAAGTCCCAGAAAAAAGTCTCCTCTGAAAATAAAAATATACAAATAACATTATTCATTCAAATTAATAAAATTAGTTCAATGAGTTATCATATACTGAGGAGACATGAGTATGCTGAGTCTTACAAGAACACTGCAAGAGATGCATCATTATCTTCATTGTACACATGAAGAAATTAAGGTTCAGATAGGATAAGGTTTATTTCCAAACTCACAAAGATACCAAATATAGAAGCTAAGTCAAAACCAGGCCTAATTCTAAAGCTTGGGTTTTTGAGTACACAATATTACTTTTATATACTCATAGCCTATTTTGAAACATATATGGAGCATGTCCAACAATGCAAATATTATAAGGGACTAAATGTTATAGAGCAGGCTCTCTGACTTTAAGAAACATTTTATCTTGAGAGAGAGAGACAAGGCACAGCCAGGTGAAGAACCGTACAGTACTTAGTAACTGAATCATGATGGAAGAAGATACATCCAGCTCATTCATCTCTGCTTATTTCCATGCCTTTCATTCAGTGGGTGCTTATCAAACACTTGTTGAATGAATGACTTCTTTTTTTTTTTTTTTAATTTTTTTTTTCAACGTTTATTTATTTTTGGGACAGAGAGAGACAGAGCATGAATGGGGGAGGGGCAGAGAGAGAGGGAGACACAGAATCGGAAACAGGCTCCAGGCTCTGAGCCGTCAGCCCAGAGCCCGACATGGGGCTCGAACTCACGGACCGCGAGATCGTGACCTGGCTGAGGTCGGACGCTCAACCGACTGCGCCACCCAGGCGCCCCAGAATGACGTCTTTCATTGTGTGATATGAAAGTATTAAAATGCCTGATAAGCATTCAAATGTGCTCTGCCCAAAGCATAAGCTGATTCTGTGTCAATCCAGTGTGGACAAAATACAAACCATGAAACATTTCTCTTTGCTTAGAGCAATGATATTACTTCAACCACGCAACCTTATGTGCCCTCTTTTGCCAAGAAGAGAAAACACGTATGAGCTGGTTGGTTGGGATATGTGTTGTTCATCGTCCTGACAAGAGAGCTCCCTGGATAAAGCTCACTGGCATTTTTCACTCTTTCTCATCTCAGACTCCCAGAAGTCATATGTCAACTGAATAAAGCTAATTGGCATTTAGAAACATTTCTAAACATAAGCTCTTGGGCCTGAAAATAGACTCAAATGAAGGAGACAAATCCATGTCTCCCAAGAGGTCTTTCATTCTCTTTTGGACAATTGTGCCTATTTGCCAAACAGTAAGAACTAGTGTTAAGAGTACTCTCACAGGCCAGATCACGTTCCATGTGGCCTATACAAGCTCTTCTACCAGAATTTATGTGATAAATATACTTTCATGCTCTTACAAAAATGATTTTCTTTCAATGTTGATTTATTTTTGAGAGACAGAACATGAGTGGGGGAGGAGCAGACAGACAGGAAGACACAGAAGCCAAAGCAGGCTCCAGGCTCTGAGGTGTCAGCACAGAGCATGATGTGGGGCTTGAACCCTTGAACTGTGAGATCATGACCTGAGCTGAAGTCGGGCGTTTAACAGACTGAGCCATCCAGGTGCCCCTCTCACAAAAATGATTTTAAAACTTCTAGGATTCCTAAGCAAGGGACACTGTTAACATTGCATCTAGTTGACTATCTGAAATACTCACTCAGGAAATATAAAATTAGTTAGCAATGGCTTTTTTAGTAGACATAATAATAAACCTTTAATATGGTTATTTTATGTGTCAAAAAGTGTATATAAACATACATATATATGCATATTCATTCACATTTGTTGCTAAGAAGCAGCAAACACAGACATACCACAGGTCAAACACCTCTTTTATTACCTACTATCAGGATAATCAATATGTGCAGTTTTAAATCTATTATATTTGAAATTAGACCTCCAAACAATGAATTTTGAATAAGAATTATATAATACATAACATATATACATTGTTAATATATAATTTATGAAATTGGGAAAGACTCCATTTATTCATTCATTCATTCATTGATTCTTTAAGAAAAAGAATTAAGAAAATCTCATGTATACATTTTATCAATCCCATGTAATAGTGCCGATCATAAACAGATTTCACAACCATCCACACAGATGTGCAAACATCTACTCAAACATTTGTCATTTTCTCACATTTATTCAAACAAAATTATGCTTCTCAAACTCCACTATATCCCTAGATATTACAATGATATAACCAAAGAGGTAAAAGATCTGTACTCTGAAAACTATGAAAGAAATTGAAGACACAATTTCTTTGTGTGAAGACCCAAAGAAATGGCATAATATTCCATGGTGGTGGATTACAAGAACAAATATTGTTAAAATGTCTGTACCCAAAGCAATCCACACATTTAATGCAACCCCTATCAAAATACCACCAGCATTCTTCATAGAGCTAGAACAAACAATCCTAAAATTTGTAGGGAACCACAAAAATCCCAAATAGCCAAAGCAATCTTGAAACAGAAAAGCAAAGCTGGAAACATCACGGTTGTGGAGTTTAAGCTACATCACAAAGCTATAGTCATCAAGACACTATGGTACTGGCACAAAAAACAGACACATAGGTCAGTGGAACAGAATAGAAAAGCCAGAAATGGATCCACAGCTATATGGTCAACTAATCTTTGACAAAGCAGGAAAGAATATCCAAAGAAAGAAAGACAGTCTCTTCAACAAGCCATGTTGGGAAAACTGGACAGTCACATGCAGAAGAATGCAACTGTACCACTTTCTCACACCATACACAAAAATAAATTTGAAATGGATGAAAGACCTAAATGTGAGACAGGAAGCCAACAAAATCCTAGAGGAGAACACAGGCAGCAACCTCTTTGACAATAGCCATAGCAACTTCTTACTAGACACGTCTCTTGAGGCAAGAGAAACTAAAGCAAACATGAACTACTGGGACTTCATCAAAAGAAAAAGCTTCTGCACAGCAAAGGAAATAATCAGAATTGGAATGGAAGAAGATATTTGCAAATGACTTATGTGACAAAGAGAGTATAAAAAACACCAAATTCGACACCCTAAAAATGAATAACCTTGTTAAAAAAAAAGGGCAGAAGACATGAATGGACATATTTCACTCATTCAGTCTTAATTCAAATAAGTATCAACAACCTATTATGTATAAAGCAATGTGCCAGGCACTGAATTTTCAAAACATTACAATGGTTAGTTATTGTTTTAAATGCAATTATTCAAAATATCAACTATATTGAATATTGAAGTAACTATAAAAAGTATTCTGAGGGGTGCCAGCTGTGGCTCAGTCAGTAACCATCTGACTCCTGATTTCAGCTCAGGTCATGATCTCAAGTGTTTGTGAAACGGAGTCCTGCGTCAGGCTCTGGGCTGACAGTGCAGAGCCTGCTCGGGACCTTCTATCTCTCTCTCTCTGCCCCTCTCCCTCTCAAAATAAATAAATAAACATTTTTAAAATGTGTTTTGCTAACTGCATAACAATCTGAAGAATCTACACATATAGATGATTTCAGGAACTTAATATCTATTAGCACTAGTTTTACTATGTTATCGGTTGGATGTACAAGTAAATGTTTTTTGTTTTCAAAATCATCAATAAATTTTGACAAATGTAAAAGGTCATTAGCTGCATTGAAATCCTTCAGACCTGCTATGAAATGTATTCTCCATGGGAAATTAATTTCAGAGACATACATTTCAGTTGATTACCCTTGAGCAAGACATAAATGCTATAGAACATTACTCTTAAAGAGATGTCTTGCTTTTAAAATAATAAGTAATATAAATTAACTGGCTTTTCTTTTTCTTTGCTTTTCTAAAAAAGGGGGGGTATTTAGTTATAAAGATACTTTATCTACTTCCAGTGTTACTTAAAAATAATAATGGTACTCAAATAATTAGACCTTCTTAACCTTAGAAATTCTACTTCCATAAATTTTTCTTAAGCAATAATTAGGAATTTGCACAAGAAGTACTTATAAAAGTGTGCTTCAAACACTATTATATTTATTATAATAGCAAAATAACTGGAAAAATATTAAATGGGAAAATATATTCATTTATAGTACATATGTCTGAGTCTCTATACATGTTTTATATTTAATATGCTATAAATATATATAATTCATAAACCGCAACTAGGTCTAATGATGTATATATAGCAAAATAAAAATAACAATCTGGGATCAGTGGTAGTTTTCTCTCATTTTTGCTTGTTCGAGTATTCAGAATTTTCTAACTTTCTACAGAATGTCTTTACTGTTTTTATGATGAGAAAAACATTATTTGAACCAAATTTATTTTTAAAACTTTAATACTGATGTTTTGTACCTTTAAAGTATCAAGTATATTCTTTATTAATTAGTCCCTCCCCATTTTATGAGCCTCATGAAATGCAAAGTTAATCTCACTCACTTCCACAAATTTGCTTACTGACTCCTACCATCATGGCTTTGCCATCCTTCCTCAACACATATCCCGAAGACATCTTAAACATATCTTTGAGAAAATTACCTCTTTTCTCTGAATCTCAGTTTTTCTTCTCTATAAAATGAAGGCAGTAGTGTAGTTTCTCTGTGTATATCAACACCTAAGATTTTTATGATATTCAATGATACTCTAGGAAGTATTCCTAATATAGCGCTCACAGACTTGGTTAGTTCAGTATATAATTTCATGTCTATACTAAAGTGTACTTAGCTTATTATTTTCCATTAATCAGTCAAAAGCATACTCACTAGGCATGCATTTTCTGCATTTTCTCTTCTAGTATATCGAAACTTAAAGCACAACCTCTGTAATAGACATACATTGTCTTATCTTAACAACCCATCCTTAGTCCATGTGGTTTTCATGAAATTGCGAACTCAAGAGTGTTCTTGTGACCCAGGTGTGTCAATCATCATGCTTCAATAGGGGTCAGTCCAGAGCAACACGATAGAGTTCTTATGTTCAACGTGCGAACATTGGGTGGGAGAATTTTATTTTTATGGGTAGATACTAAGTGGCAGCTGGACTTATTTATCCAGCGTTGATAGCATTCTGTTTTACCAAGAATAAAGTAAATCTTATATGTACAGAACCGTGAAGGCCAAAATGAAGCTAGAGCTTCTGGCTATCATTTTCCCTGAGTGCATAAAGAAAGACTATTGGAAAATCAGAGAATGTGGCCAATACACAGAAGGCATCAAACAGAGACGGAGGAAGGAAAAGAAAAATGCTAATGACGTTAGTTGAGCCCCTGGACCAAAATGTGGCCAAATCACTCCCACATCTTGGACTTCTCAAATGTATGATACAACATATTTCCCTTAATTATTTAAGCTAGTCTTTGCCAAGTTGCTGGGCCCTGTAATCAGAATTCTGATGTATGAGAATCAGGAATTAGCCTATTTATTTGAGTTTAGGTTTGTTTTTTTTCCTTTTTAAAGCTCTCCCTAATACCTGCCAAAAATTCTAAATTCATTGTATTTACTGGTTTAATACATAAGAGAATGTTTTCAACAATTTAATTTTTAGCTCATTTCAGGCAACACATAATCTTTTGCATAGATTTCAAAAGCATAGTCAATAAATTCTAGAAACAAAGCAGTCCCTCAATTGATAATACAAAGCTTACCTTTCTATTCTGGTGTCAAAGGCTGGCAGACATTCTTTTCCATGGCAAATTGTCATTAAGCCACAGAAGAACTATTTGTTTCTTTCCACAAATTACTGTTGGATCAGAATCAGACATGAGCATCTCTTCAAATCCTGTCTGTCTCACCTCACTTACAGACATGGATGTGATCACAGCCCCTCACCTCCAGACTGGACAGGGACCCTCTTGCTTCCTGTCCAGGGTTCTCTGATGCCCCAGGCTGGAATGCCTGCAGGAACGTGTTCCTCAATAGCAGAAATACAGAGAGAAAATGCAGGGGACTTAATCTCTCTTAACTGCTGTGTGGAAACCTAGGCTAAATTAGTTCATTTCATGGTAATCTCAGAATTACTGTACTCACCACTCCTAACCATGCTGACCCAATAGAAGGCTACTGGTATGGCCATCTGACTATCCACTGGAAGTGATCAATTTCTAAAAGCTACCTGACTATTTGTACAAATTATTGATGATTTTTTTCTTTTCCTGAACTTCCTGATCAATGTGATCCTCTCAAAAACAACCCATGACCCAGTGGCTCAACTTAGCCCTTGATGCCTTAATTTACATTGTCTTTACTTGTAATTAAAATATTTACTAGGGGCACCTGGGTGACTCAGTTGGTTAAGTGTCTGACTTCAGCTCAGGTCATGGTCTCACATTTTATGATTTCAAGCCCTGCACTGGGCTTTCTGCTGTCAGCACAGAGCCCACTTAGGGTCCTCTGTTTCTCTCTCTCTGCCCTCCCTCCTTCCCCAACTTGCGCTCGCTCTCTCTCTCTCTCTTAAAAATAAACATTCAAAAAATATTTGGTATGACATTAACTATAAATTAGTTTTGGAGGCCATTAACTTTGGAGGCCAAAAATATCCAGCTATGACAAATTATTGCTTAGAGACTATTTGGTACATTGATAAACATCTAAGAAACTATCTTTCTGCAAAGTTGTGACAAATGAAAACCTTAATGGCATTTCTATTGCAATGTACCTTGGCCCATCAATAGAAACAACACTTTCTCTTTAATCTCCAAACTATTTTTCTTTTCCTAATATTCTTAGCACAAAAACTCAAATATCCATCAATTTTCTGGCTGTAAAATCACATGTTATAATTAAGTGTCCTGAACTTTTTTCTAAACATTTTAGGGCTTTTTTACTCATTTGCTCATACCCATTAATGTTAGCCTAAGATTTTATATACCTACTCTTAGTAAATCTATAACTCCACCAGGGACTATCATTCTGTTTAATACTTGTGAGAAAATAATATCATTTGAAACATGGCAATTTATGCAGCCTTTATAACATTATAATTTGTTTTCAAAGGTCAAATTAGCTGCCTTTCTTATACCCTTTATGGATTTAAAGTGTAGAGGTGTCATTCTTTCACATGAAAGAAAATAAAGAACAGAATGCGCAGTGGTCTGGCCATCCCAGAAGACCTTACTCTACTCCAGGTTCTACTAATCACCATCCATAAGGTATTTCAAATTATATTTTTCTCCTCTTCTCAGAATGAAAAGAATAATAACATTTGTTTATTGGAAATAAAATGGAAAAAACATTTTGACGTATGTCTGAAAAATACATATTCCCTTTTTATACCTACTATTTGAGGTCAAGGGCAATAATAGCAGCATCATTAACATTACTGTATTTATTATCTATTCTAGACCAGTTTGCTAATGCCATTTTTCATTTTTTAATAACAGTAAAAATAAAAATAAGTTAAGGGGCACCTGGGTGGCTCAGTCTGCTAAGCGTCTGACTTCAGCTCAGGTCATGATCTTGCGGTTGGTGAGTTCAAGCCCCATGTCAGGCTCTGTGCTGTAAGCTCAGAGTCTGGAGCCTGCTTCAGATTCTGTGTCCCCCTCCCTTTCTGCCCCTCCCCTGCTGTGTTCTGTTTCTCAAAAAATGAATAAACGTTAAAAAAAAATTTTAATACAAACATAAGTTATATTTTGCCCTTCTATAATATGCTAAGAACAGGCTGAATGATTTTTATTTATTTTATGTATTTCAATATTTTAATATGTTAATATCCCCATTTTGTAAATGAAGGTTCAAAGAAGGTGCATATCTAACGCAGGAGGAGGCTATATTTGAAGCCACAACTTTTTAACTTAAATTCTCAGCCTATTACTTTTGAACCATAATGTTAACGTGTTAGATTTATTAATTCAATTAACAAATATATATTAAGTACTGCTATATAATATACTCTACTTTAGACATTAAGGATGTCATATACAGAAAGGACAAAAAGACACAGCTCCTCTCCTTCAAAGGTTAGATTACACAGAAATCAGTAATTAATTAAAATATCACACAAACAAATGAATGTAATATTGTGATAAGTCTTATGAAGGAAAGATATTGAGCCCTATCAGGGCTTAAGATAGAGAGGCCTAGTTTAATGTAGACATCTGGAAAATATTTCAAGAGGAAATGTCATTCAAGCAGAAATAAAGAATGCAATTGAGTTAACTAAGACAAATAGTAATTGGTGGAAGGACAGAAAGATCACACGGAGGAATATGGACAAGGGTGTGTTTGGCGCAAGCATGGAAGGGAGACATGATTAAGAAAGGTCAGTGAGAATGAAGAAACTGGGGAAAGCCATCACCACATGAGGTCCTGTAGACCGTGTTAAGGTTTTTAAGCAAGACTGAGTTTGGTGTGAGAAGGCTGAGTTTTGGAAGGAGTTGTTAAGATTTTTTTTGCTGGTCATAGCCAAATTATGGAAAGAGCCTAAATGTCCATCAACTGATGAATG
>NW_024412377.1:53810107-53843027 GCF_014898765.1 Herpailurus yagouaroundi
TGGGAGGGAGGAGAGGGTGGGTGATGGGTATTGAGGAGGGCACCTTTTGGGATGAGCACTGGGTGTTGTATGGAAACTAATTTGACAATAAATTTCATATATAAATAAAAAAAAATTTTTGTACTCTTCAAGTAACACAGGAAAAAATGAGAAATTTAAGATCCATACCTTTTTGCCAACAATGATAGGGAGCCTAGATGTCAAAACATGTCAAGGTTAGGAGAACAGATGGTTATGTAGGTTAGTAGCCTAATTCTGGGTCCTCCCTATCAGAAACCCACTGTTCCCATTGGAAAACCCTGCATCCACAAAAAGAATGAGGTATTAGATGCAATTTGAGATCTGCTACTGGAACTCTCAGAGTCTACCAGATGGTCTCATTGGACTGGGTGAAGACCTTCCTTCAAAGGTGATGGTTATCACGGACTAAGCATACAGGGTTTCCCACTGTCATCAAGATTTTCTCAAACAAAACAAAACAAAACAAAGAAAAACTATTGCCTCAAACTCAAAAAGATGTCAATGATCTGATCATATGGCAGAAGAACCATAGTGATAACAATAATCATGGCTAACATATATTGATTTTAGTTTCTCAAAGCCATGAACTTCTTGCCTTCTCCAAAGCTATCCCCCTAACCCAAGATGCCATCATCCCTCACCTGACCCACTGGAGCACCTCCTTCCTTAGGTCTCAGTACCCACTCCTACCCCTCTTATCTTCTTCATACTGTAACCAGTCAAAATGCAAACATACTCATCACCAACAATATCCTTCTTAAAACCTTCAGTGCTTTCAAAACAAAAACAAATAAAAACCAAAATCTGTAACATAGTCTAAAAGGCCCTATGTATTCAGACTTCTACAAGTGTCTCCAGCTTCAACACACATCACTCTTCTCTCTCATCCTCTGGGCTCCAATCACACCTGAACTCTGTTCCTCAGAAGCTCCTTGCTCCCTGCTGACACAGTACTTTCGCATGTCTTCCTCTCCATGTGATGAAATCTCTCCTCTCTCCCCTTATTCCCTTAGCTAACTTCTCATTTTTGAGATCTAGCTGTAATGTTATCTCATCAAGAAAACTTTCCTGTTCTTTCAGACTGACAAATTAACTCAAAGTTATAACACTATATTGCTTTATTTCACAGCCCTTGTCACATTTAAAACTTCATACACATTTTCATAATTATTTAATTCACAGCTGCCTTCTCAATTAAGCTCACAAATTCCTCAACTCATAGGCTCTAAGAAGGAAGAATGAATATGTTTTGGCTCACTCTTCTATACCTAGAACTTAAATTCATTCTTGAGTGAATGACATCAGCAACATGGCTAAATGAGAAGTCCCTTATTGTATTCCTCCTCAACAACAATTTGGCATCCACCCACAGACAGAAGTATCTTTTGGGAGCTGTAGAATCCAGCATATATGCCAAGGGACTCAAGAGAAGTAATTAGACAGATAGACCTTGGTCCTGGTTGTGGCCTTTGCAGTGGCTTCAGTCCCTCTCTGCCATGGTCCAGGGGCCCATGGAGAACACTCTTTCAGACAATCATTCAAGGAAGAGAGAGCTTTTATGGAAGTCCATGTTTCCAGTAATGAAGTTTCAATACACTGTTAGAGCAAAAAAATTATGAGTTTTGATGCATTGGGAGGGCTAGAGAAAAAGTCTTACTTTACCCATGTCATTCCACCACCCCCAAGGAGGCACATAGCTCTATGCCAAGTGAGACCTTCTAGACATGTGATTTCTCCCACAAAGGAAAGTGAGAACATGTAAGGGCCCAGATACCCTAAATGTATGTTATGTGGTCAGAGAGCTCATTTCTCTCTCACCCCATTCAGAGAGTTGAGTCATGAGCTGCATGACTGGGGATGGTAAAAAGGCTGGGAGAGCTGCAGACAGGACTCTCTGACAGTATTAAAGGAACATAGAACCTACTGACTGCATCACAAACTCCATCAAGAAACCCACGTAAGAACCACTGGAGATGCCTCACCTAAATATAACCCCAACTATCCCACCTGTACCCCCAATCACCTGAATGCCTCACCAACACACATCCCCATACTGTGCCCACCTGTCTGTGCATGCTCCAAATGACAATAGACCAGGGTATGGCAGATGGCTAGTGAACATATGTGGGAAGACAGCCTGAATCTGAGGGGCACATAAAGAACACAAACTTGAACTTCAGCCTTACCCTTAGGAAAGCTATAGAAGGGATGTCAGCACTTGCCTTGGTACAAAGCAAGATTAAGAGAAGGCATAAAAGCTTAAGAATTCTGTCACAAGAGGGAGCAATAAAAATGGAACAGGTATATCCATGGAATATCTGAGAAAGCCTCAGATTTCCTTGGTAGGGCTGATAGAAGGTATTTCCCAAAGACAATAAAGTCAGGAGGGGGTGACTGCTAGATTGCTAACACAAATGTGAAGACAGCATCAGAAGACTTCAAGGAACACAAAAAATCAAGAAACCACAATACTACCAAAGAATCACAATTATCATCCCAACCCCAAAGACATGGAAATCTGCAACTAACTCAATAAAAAAAAAAAGGAAAGAAAATATTTTTTGAAGGAAGCTCAATCAGCTACAAGCAAATAGAGACAATTCAAGAAAATCAACAATACACAAAATGAGAACTAATTTTTAAAAACACACCAAACAGAAATTCTGGAGCTGAATTCACTGTATTAAAATTAATGAAATGAAAAAGGTAAAAGAGAAACAACAGCAGAATGAATCAGCCAGAAAAAAAGAAGCTGTGAATTAGAACACCGAACTTTTGAAATTATCCAGTTAGAGGCAAACAAACAAACAAAGAAAAAAAGAATAAAATGTGATCTGTTTCATACCATCAACAGAGATAATCTGTGAACTACTGAGTTGTGGAAGGAGAAGAGAGAAAAAAAATGAGGCAGAAAACTTAAAGAAATAATGGCTGAGAACTTTCTAAATCTGGGGAGAGATTTGAATGTTCAATTCCTGAAACTGATAGGTCACCAAACAAATTCAACTTAAATCTTCTCCAAGAGATGTTATAATAAAACCATCAAATATCAAAGACAAAGAATCTTAAAAGAAAAGAGCAAATAAGTTGTAATTTATAAAGGGAACTCCTATTAGACTATCAGTGGATTTCTCAGCAGAACCCTTACATGACAGGAGAGACTGAGTTGATATATTCAAAGTGCTGAAAGAAAAATACCACCAAAAAAGAATATGTTGTCCAGCAAAAATGTCCTTAAGAAATAAAGAAATAAAGACTTTCCCAGACAAACAAAAGATGAAGGAGTTCATCACCACTAGATCTACCTTATAAGATATGCTGAAAAAAAATCTTCAAGCTGAAATGAAAGGATGCTAAGTAGTAACATGAAAACATGAAATATACAGCACACTGGTAAATACAAGTATATAGTCAAATTCAGAATATTCTATTACTGTAATATTGTGGTGTGTTAATCTCTTAACTCTAGTATAAAGTTTAAAGGACAAGAGTATTCAAAGTAACTATAGCTACAGTAGCTTGTTAATGAATACACACTATAAAAGGAGTAAACTATGGCATCAAAAACATAAAAAGGGAGGGTGAGTAAAAGCGTCAAGTTCTATATGCAATAAAAGTTAAGCTTTCATTACTATAGTGTTATCTATAAGATAAGCAAAAACCTCCAAACATATACAAAAATTAAAGAGAAGGGAATCAAAGCATATCACTATGGAAAACCATCAATTCACAAAGGAAGGCAACTAGAGATGGAGAAAGGAACAATGGAACTACAAAATAGGCAAAAAACAATAAGGTAGCATTAATAAATCATTATCCATCAGTAATTAATCTTAATGTAAATAGATTAAATTCTTCAAACAAGAGGTATAGAGTGACTGAATGGATAAAAACAAGACCCAACTACAGGCCTACAAGAGACTCAAATCTGCCTACAAGAGACTCACTTCAGCTTTAAAGACACACACAAGCACTATTAGGTATTTACCCAAAGGATACAAAAATGTGGATTTGAAGGGATATATGCACCCCAATGTTTATAGCAGCATTATCAACAATAGCCAAACTATGAAGAGAGAACCCAAATATCCATCGGCTCATAAGTGGATAAAGAAGATGTGATATACAGAGATATAGATAGATATAGATAGATATAGATATAGGTATATAGATATATTACACACACACAATGGAATATTACTCAGCCATCAAAACAATGAAATCTTGCCATTTGCATCGTGGATGGAGCTAGAATGTATTATGCTGAGTGAAATAAATCAATCAGAGAAAGACAAATATATGAATTCACACGTTTGTAGAATTTAAAAAACAAAACAGATGAATATATAGGAAGGGAAGGAAGAGAAGAGAGGGAAACAAACCACAAAAGACTTAACAATAGAGAATAAAATGAGGGTTGATGGAGAAAGATGGGTGGGAGCCATGAGTGATGGGTATTAAGGAGGGCACTTGTGATGAGCACTGGGTGTTGTATGTAAGGATGAATCACTGAATTCTACTCCTGAAACCAAATTGCACCATATGTTAACTAACTAAAATTTAAATTAAAGAAAAAGACGTTCCATGCACATGGAAATCAAAACAGAGCAGGGATAGCTATACATATATCAGACAAAATAGACTGTAAACCAAAAACTGTAACAAGAAACAATGAAGGTCATTTTATAATGATAAAGTAGTCAACTTATAAGGAGGATATAAGAATCATCTACAATACGTCCACACAACATCAGAACATCTAAATATGTTAAGCAATTACTAAAACTGATCTGAAAGGGGGAAAAAAGGCAATACAGTAATAATAGAGGACATCAATACCCCATTGTCAACAACAGATAGGTCACCCAGACACAAAATCATTAACAAAACTTTGAACTTGAACTATACTTTAAATCAAAGGGACCCAATAGATGTATACAGAATACAGCATCCAATAGCAGCAGAATACACATATTCTCAAGTGTATATGGAACATTCTTCAGTATAGATCATATGATAGGTCACAAAACAAGTCTTAGCAAATTTAAGAAGACTCAAATCATACCAAGCTTATTTTTCAATTATAATAGTACGAAACTGAGATCAATAACAGGAGGAAGGTTGGAAAATTCACAAGTGTGTGGAAATTAAACAACACACTCCTTAACAATCTATGAGTCAAAGAAGAAATCTAAAGGGAAATTTTTTAAAAATCTTAAAACAAATTAAAATGGAAAGACAACATATCAAAATATTTGAGATGCTGTAAAAGCAGTGCCAACAGGAAGGCTCATGGCAATAAATGCCCACCTCAAGAAACAAATAAACAAACCAACAAAATCTCAAACAACATAACCTTACACCTCAAGAAACTAGGGGGAAAAAAGAACAAAGGAAGCCCAAAGTTAGCATAGGGAAGGAAATAAGATTAGAGCAGAAATAAATTAAATAGAAACTAAAAAGACAATACAAAAGATCAATAAAACTAAGAACTGGTTTTTGAAAAGATAAACAAAACTGACAAGCCTGTAGCGGGACTAACCAAGAGAAAAAAAAAGTGAGAAGACTCACAATCAGAAGCCAAAGAGGAGACTTACAACTAATGCTACAGAAATACAAAGGACCATAAGAGACTACTATAAATAATTATATGCCAACAAATTTGACAACCTAGAAGAGTGGATACATCTCTATATACAATCTACCATGACTAAATCATGAAGAAATAGAAACTATGAACAGCAAATAATAAGTAAGAAAAACCTCCCAACAAAAAAAAGCCCAGGACGAAATAGTCTACCTAATGAATTCTACCAAGTATTTAAAGAATTAAGTATTTAAATAATGTTAAGTATTTAAGTATTTAATTAAGAATTTAATTATTTAAAGAATTCCTCCATTTCAAACTCTTCCAAAAAATTAAAAATTTTTATGAGAGCCTCATAAAAATGTTATGAAGCTAGTATTACCCAAAGCCAGATAAAGACATTACATGAAAACTACAGGCCAATATCCCTGATGAATATAGATGTAAAAATTATCAAAAACATATTAGCAAATCAAATGTACTGTAGAATACATTAAAAAGATCATACACTGTGATCAAGTGGTACTGACTCCAAGGATGCAAGTAGGGGTCAATAGCTGCAAGTCAGTAAATGTGATACACTATATTAATAGAAACAAAAATTAAAAAAAAATATATGATCATCTCAATAGATGCAGAAAATCATTTGACAAAATTCAACATTCCTTCATGATAAAATCTTTCAATAAAGGGGGTATAAAAGGAATATACCTCAACATAATAAATGCCATATATGACAAGCCCATTACTTATATCACACTCAAGGATAAAAAGTTCAAAGTTTTTCCTCTAAGGTTAGGGACAAGACAAGGGTGCCCATTCTCATATTCAACATCTCATTGAAAGTCCTCTCCAGAGTAATCAGGCAAAAAAAAAAAAAAAAAAAAAAAAACGGCATCCAAATCAGAAAGGAAGACATGAAATGTCTTTACTTGCTGATAACATTATATATATAATACCTAAAATCCTAAAGACTCCACCCAAACCCTGTTAGAATCAACAAATTCAGTAAAGTTGCAGAACAGAAAATCAACAACAAAAAATGTACAGACTACACTGTATAGACACAATAAAATATCTGAAAAAGAAAGAAAACCACCCCATTAACAATAGCACCCAAAACAAAAAAAGTACCTAGGAATAAATTTAACCAAGAAGTTTACATGTATAAAAATGGCTATTATCAAAATGACAAGTAATAACAAGTATTGGTGAGGATGTGGAGAAAGCCAACTCTCATGCACTATTGGTGGGAATGTAAATTGGTACAACCACTAAGGAAAACTATGGAAGTTCTTCAAAAAATGAAAACTGGAACTCTCATATGATCCCCAAATCCCACTTCTGTGTATATATCTGAAGAAGATGAAATCACTCTCTCAAAGAAATATTTGTAGTCCCATGTTCATTGTAGTATTATCATAATAGTCAAGATATAGAATTAAGCTAAGAGTCCTTCTATGAATGCATAAAGAATACATGGCGTATATACAATGAAATACTATTCACCATGAAAAGAAGGAAATCCTGCTGTTTGCTCCCACTTAGATGGAACTTAAGTGAAATAAGTGAAATAGGTCAGAGAAAGACTGTATGATATCACTTGTGTGTGGAATCTTTAAAAAGCCAAACTCACAGAAATAGAGAATTTTAGCTGCCAGGGACTAGGGGTTGGAGAAAATGGGAGATGTTGGTCAAATGGTACAAACTTTCAGTTCTAAGATTAATAGGTTCTGGGGATCTAGTGTACATCATGGTGATTACAGTCAATAATGCTGTGCTATATACTTGAAACTTACTAAGGAAATAAATCTGAAATGTTCTCACCACAAAAATGAAATGGTAATTCCGTGAAGTGTCAACTACACTACTGCAGTAATGATTTTGCAATATATAAGTGTATCAAATTATCATGTTGTACACCTTAAATTTACACAATGCTGTATGTCAATTATACCTCAGTAAAACTGGGGGAAAAAAATCCTACTACACATTTGGTGTTCCATAAATATTTATTGAATAAGGGAATAGAATGAGCATATTGGTGTGCAAGGAACTGTGCTCTGAATTATTCATGTTATAGATGAGAAAACTAAAACTTAAGAAGTGAGTAATTTTCCCAAGGTCATATATTTAGTAAATAGATGATGGAGCCAGGAACCAAGCCCACGTTTTCTGACTCAGAACTTCTACATGCTCAAAAATACTATGTCATAATATGTCTGCAAAATTTACTTCGCCTTGCTCCCCATATCATACTTCTTTCTTCCATATCATCATCTCACTTGCAGATAGTGTTTCAGCAGAAATGAAAATATTCCTAAATTATTCCAACACTTTTCAAATAGCTAAGTGAGGCAATTCCTTCAAAAACATTCTCACTTTTTGGGAGATAGAAAAGACACTCAGAAATGTATTTCTTTGTCAACAGGTAAATTGAAAAATAATGTCAGATACCCATGGTGTTACACTAAATTATTCCCTTTCCTTTCCTAAACCAAATGGTATCATCAACTTCATGCTACACGAGTCTTATACCACTCTGCCCCACGGTATTAAATTAACCTTTACCTGACATTTCTAGGTAATCATTTGGGGAGCCATCCAATAAATCATTTAATAAAATGAAAACGGAATCGCTTTTCAGAAAGAGTGTGTGCTTGTTTTAAGCACTTCTAAATGGAGGAAATTGCACTCAACAACAAAATAGCTCTTTGTATCACCAAATGCCAGTGAGTGGATTGGCCTTCCACAAAGGCAGCCAGGAAGTATCTGGCTATGAACCAGAATGGGCTTCTTAATAACATCCGCAAACAAGACAACTATGCCTGTGGGGTTTTCTTCCCTGCTGTCTTCAGCTGTGGTCACTGAACTTTTGCAATTGATCGAAACAGCAGATTGCTTTTGCAAGGAAATTGCATCACTGTGTGAGATAAAAACTAATATCTAAAACTCCTTATCATTTAGCTTAAAAGAACATTTGTCTTTTAGAGAAAAAAGTTGACACCTTTTCTATAATATGGGAATGATGGGAAATCATCTTGAAGATAATTTTAGTTTTGCAAGAGGCCATTTGAATGCCTCCCTTCATTATGCCAATGTAAAGAAATAGGCACCAGTTGTTATGTTCTTGAGTGCATTAGCAAATCTGCTTCATTCCGTGATATTCCAAGTTGGTTTCTTGGAACTAAAGGACTAGTATGCCTAATGAGGCTAGAGCCTTTTGGAGGAAAAGGACTCATACCTGAAATTCTGATCTTTGAGACCCAAAGTTAGGACATCTGGGGGAGTGGCCCAGAATAGCTTCGACCAAGGTCTAAAGGTAAGAAAAGGAAATAAAATTACCTTGAAATATGAGGCTTCTAAGCAACTCTGCTTAACACAAGAGTCTATGAGATTGCAGAGCAAGGTAAATTTAATAAGAAAAAAGAGCTTGTAGTTGCCACCTCCTCTGAAATATTTCCTTAGAGTACTGAGTATTGAGTATTGAGTGTAGTCAGTTAAAAGCATCCGACTTCAGCTCAGGTCATGACTTCACAGTTCATGGGTTCGAGCCCCACATCAGGCTCTGTTCTGACAGCTTGGAGCCTGAAGCCTGCTTTGGATTCTGTGTCTCCCTCTTTCTCTGCCCCTCCCTTGCTCACACTCTCTGTCCCTCAAAAATAAACATTATTTTTTTTTAATTTTAAAAATTAAAATTAAAAAAACTTATAAAACACAGAATATGTCACTTAGGAGTTCCTTTTAACAACAATGAAATCAGGATAGTCATTGCTCAAGAAGATTGCCATTTGTTTGAATTCCATAAAATAAGGAAATTTTGCATCTTTAGGAAGTGTATACATATAGAGCAGTGGCTCTCAATTAGCGATAATTTTGTTTCTTCACAGGGGATATTTGGCAATGCTGGGAGATATCTTCGTTTGTCACAACCAGGTGCTGCCATCTAAAGAGTAGAGGCCAGGGATGCTGTCAAACATTCTACAAGGCAGAGGTCAGTCTCCCACAATGAGACTCCCAAAATGTCAGTAGCACTGAGATTGAGAAATCCTGATATAAGTAAAAACAATCATCTTAAGTCCACAGAAAACCATAATCAGATTTCATTACAAATTCCAAAGAAGTCTATGAATTTGAAAACTAGCAAAAACTTTGGCATCTTTCCATTTTCAGATACCTGATTCACCAGTTCTTCATCCCAAGAATATATTCGTGGGGGCCACTGAAAAGAAACTCTTCATTCATTCCTTCCAGTATAATCCCAGATTCACATTGACATTCTGGAGGATTCCAAGACAGGCTTTGAGAATTTTACCTATATTTAAACAGACAAGCAATGCTACTATATAGTGCATTATACGAAATTATAGGTACTTGGCAGTTTAGCAAAAGAGACTCAACAACCAAACAAAACTTCAGTGAAAAATCCAGTATTATTATAAAATATGTGGAAGCAGATTTGGGCCTCTTAAAATAAGTCGTCCTTGGGGCGCCTGGGTGGCTAAGTCGGTTAAGCGTCCAACTTCTGCTCAGGTCATGATCTCACGGTTTGTTGAGTTCGAGCCCTGCATCAGGCTCTGTGCTGTAGGCTCAGGGCCTGGAGGGTGCTTTGGATTCTCTGTCTCCTTCTCTCTCTGCCCCTCCCCCACTTGTGCTCTGTCTCTCTCTGTTTCTCAAAAGTAAATAAATGTAAAAAAAATAAAAATAAAAATAAATAAGTTGTCCTCTGATTTGTAATTTAGTATTAAGGGTGTGAAGTCTAGTCAAACAGAGCAAGTTTTGAGTCCCAGCTGCATTTTAACAAACTGTCCAATGTGAAATTCAGATTCATGTATCTCACCAAAAAATAATATTGTACTTCTCTCAGAGGTTTATTATGAAAGTTAAATGGTGAATATCAAAATATCTAGGATATTAACAGCTTAACACTTAATAAATGTAGGTAATAGTGACACTGCTCCAAAATAACCTAGGAAAGTGTCACAAGATGAAACTTGATTGATAGAATTCCAGGAATTTGTTGAAGTATCCTTTTTTTTTTTTTTTTTTGGAAATTTTAACTTTCAATAAGATACCAGTTTAAGCCAGTAAGATACTGAAACACCTGGGAAAAGCTTATGTATTATCTCATGCCAATTTTAAATCAAGGTATTTTGTTAATGTCAAAATGTCACTTTTTTGACATAAAAAAATGGAGCCATGATTACACAGGATTTCCATAGTTATTATTATAGAACTTTAATTATTGGATGGCCAATTTCAGTAATTCAAAATCTCATCTAAAACAATAAATATAAATATAAAAGATAATGAAGATATGAAAAGTGATAGAGCTTGGCTGTTAATCACAACTTTGTGCATCTAAACAAATCATAATAAAACAAAGCAAAAATTAACATTATTGCCTATTTAACATAAGCCATATATAATTTAAAGGTGAGTGAATGAATTCTAAACTTCTCAATGACAATTTCTTGGGAAACATACCCACCTACTCTAATAGAGAACATAGTACCTACTCAGTAATCCCAAAATGCCTATCCCAGGGTACCTGTCCATGCATTTGATTCACAACCTTTCCAGCCTGAAACAAACTTTACATTTTGTCTAGTTATGCACCAATGGCCCAACACACACACGTACACACACACACACACACACACACACACACATTTATTCGTCCAAGTGTATCTCTAAACCTCTACCCTTCAAATGATTTATACTTACTTTCCCATACCCAACCTGTTACATGTGTTATAATCTTGAAATTAGAAATATTATTTTGGCCTTGCTTTCCCTCTGGGACACTAATGAAAGAATTATATAGAAGCTGTACAAAAATAAAAGCAGCTTTGTGATATGGTTTGCCTAATTTGCTTTTTATGCTTCCATATCCCACTGTCAATAAACAAAAAACTGCATGCTTTAAAAAGCAGTGTTTTTTGCGATACCTTAGAAAGCCTGAAATTTTCCATAGGTCCCAACAAAATTACAGTGACAAAAACAGGAATAAGGAAGTAATAGAAAGAAATTCAAGTTAATGAAGTACGTCAAGTATAGTAGGTAGAAAATGTTAACTATATTTAATACTACTAAATAAGCTCAAAATATCAACATTTAAATTCACTCATTTTCTAGAATGAGAATAGAGAGAGTATAAAATGATTTACCTCAGAAACTTCCAATTTTCTTCCAAATATCTCTAAGAGGATTTTAAAATTATCTTACTTCTTGGGAATTTACTATAGCAGATTACATTATATACTTGCTAAATACAGTTTTAAATATAGGGAGCATGAGTTGACAGAAAATTACACTATATGCAGAATAATTTTATTTTAATTATATGACTAGAGAGGATATGTGTTATTTTATCCATTGTTCATCTTTTTCTTTTGGAAGCTTCCTCTCCCCTACCCCATGCAATTTTAGGAACTGAGATTGAGAACCATTAGGATGGCATAAATATAGAACTTCATGGGGACTACCTTTGCCTCCACATGGGGAGCATATACCTGAGAAATGAAGCCAATATAAAAGAAAGGAGATCTCAAAGATGAAGAAGTGCAGGTAGTAAAGTTCCTAATCATTCCTTAGAAGGATTTTGTGATTATAGTAAAGTAATGAGAAGCCATAAAGCCACTGAAGATAATCAATCAAGAGACAAGTGTGATCGTATTTACACACAACAAAAGCACTTTAGCTACATTCTGGAGCATAGTTTGAAGAGTAAATAGAGTGAGTATATGAAGTCCATTTCAGAGGTCATTGTCGATATGCAGGCAAGAAATCAAGGCATATCTTTATGTAAGTCTTCCCTGATAAGGGATTTATCCCTAGCATAATATTATATATTCTAATATCTTGTGTTTTTTCTTCATCATATTTATAATAACTGTAAATGTATAATTTTTAAGTTTAATATCTGCTCTCCCAGTAGACTTGCCCATAAGAGCAGAGATTTCATCAGTTTTATTTACCTCTCTTAACCTCAGTACATAGAAGAGTGCTTAGTAGAAAATTCAGGCCTAATAAAGATTTGTTGAATAAGTGAATGAATGACCACATGAATAAGAATTGACACTAACCTTTATTGACCTTAGAAACATGGTTTCAAAAGAAATGTTATCTCTGGACATATGATAAATTACAAGAGATGAAAACAAATACATGGTTAGACACTCATTTATTAACATATACATCCACAAGCAAAGTCCCCCATTTTCTTTTGGAAGCTAAATGTTAAACTCCCCCAGGGCTGTCAGTAGATTCTTTTTATCTTTTAATTTTTCCTCAATATTATACAGGCTTTCTAACAAACAGAAAATAAGCAGAAAGTATTGGAAAGTGAAAGGGTGGGAAAGAGTTGAATAATGTGTTGGGTAAATTCTTTGGCTACTAAGTAAAACAGTTGCCCACAAACCAAGTCTGTATCAATGTCAAGATCCTAAAGCAAAATTGAATATGGTCTAATTACTAATTTGATGGATTTTCCTACGTTTTTATTTACCCTCCAGTAAATTAGTTTAATAGTATAGAAAAAGAATTCATTTACAGATAGCTACAGCTCTAATTGAATTTTTGAGCCCCGCCCCTCATCACTGCTCGGAGATGTTCTGTTCATGGTGCTGAAACTCCAAAGACAAATGACTAAACTTCGTGAAGGTCTAAACACAATCTCAACTCTTCTATTTGATGCATGACCACAGGGCCATAAGTTGTTGCTGGATTTATAATGAACCTCTCCCACTGGCTTAGCAAGATAAGGCACATTCTAATTATTTAGTTTCAGGTTCTGAAATCACATTGAGCACAAACCAGAACAGAATCAAATCATGTTTTGACTGACTAATCTGTCAAGCAATACTGAGTCACATTTTAGAGGTTATATTTTGCATGCACTATTTAGATTATCCATAATATGACATTAATAAGCAATTATTATTTTACATAATTTGAAAATATGTTCAGATTACAAGAAAATATTTCAACTCTGTATTAAGGAAATATATGCTATACTCTGGCTGTGTTTTTTAAAATAAATTCATTTCCATACAAGAGAAATATGACAATTGCTGTTCACATTTCTCCCTTGGATAATATGTTTTAATCCACATGAAGTTTCAAAGCAATTGCCACATAAGCTAAGAAGTGGGATGTATAGATTGCAAATGCATCATGGGAAACATATGTGAGGGCAAAATTGCTAAACATCTTATTTCTAATTGCCCTACCTAGGTTCAAAGATGAGTTGGTTTCTGATGTCAGAATAATTTATTTTCAATGGTTAACATGAGTATTATTCACTATAAAAGAAAAATGATACATCTTAGTTTCTCTTTTGTTCAGTTGTTTCTTAGCTACTTTATTAAAGAGTTCTAAATTCAGTTAGCAAATGTCCTTTTGAGCTCTGAATGAAAATTATTTTGCCTGAATTCCTTAAATCAGGCAGATAAATAAGTATTTAAATGGATATGACTTGTGCATTTGAGTAAATGTCCTGGGAAAATTGTTTTCTTTTAATTAATTCTTTTTCCAAGAAAAAATAGTTAAATAATTAGTATTTGTATGCAACTTAAGACCCTGTTTATAGTATGTCGTGGCTCAGTTTAGACCACAAATATATCACATTAAAATCACATTCCTTTATGAAGAGAAAAAAGTAATAATTACCTGATATTTCAATGAAGTATTCACAAAACCTAGAGAGTTTAAGAACAAATGTTGGAATTCTCTGAACAAAATTTAATACCCTGAAACCTAACCACACTCTGTTCTTGTTGTTCATGCTCTATGACCACTTAATAGGGGAAATTAATTAGTTTAAATAATGTCTTTGAGTACTTTAGGAACACAATAAATCCTTTGGAATATAGTCAATTCTTTTCTACTTTCATCCAGCTTCAAAAAGCCAGTGTTTATTAATAAATACCTGAGCTTTTCTTTTTTCTGCACTGTATTGAGGGCAATAAAAAAGAACAGTCAACACAACTTATATCTTTACAGTTCTTCATGGCTAAAGGGTGTTTCACTACATTTTATTTAAAAAACAAAATCATACAGTGAGGTAGGTCCCTGGAAAACAGACCCAAGGGAGTTTGCTACTTGCCCAAGTTCATATAAACAATGACAAAATTGGGACTTGAATGTGCGATTTCTGACAGTGTGTTTGAGTGTGTTTGAGTGTGTTTTTTTCCTGATCTAAAGAAAGTATGATTAATTTAAAATAAAACTTAGGGGTGCCTGGGTGCCTCATTCCATTGAGCATCTGACTCTTGATTTTGGCTCAGATCATGATCCCAGGGTTGTGGGTTTGAGCTCTGCATCAGGCTCCATGCTGAGCATTAAGCCTGCTTAAGAGTCTCTCCTTCTGCTCCTCTCCCTCGCTCACGCTCTGTCTCTATCTGTCTCTGTCTCTCTCTCTCTCTTTCTCTCTCTCGCGCTCTCTCTCTCTCTCTCTCTCTCTCTCTCTCTCTCTCTATATATATATATATATATATATATATATATATATATATATATAAAGTGCAAACATATCTGGAAAACTTAAGTACCATATTAAGAGGCAAAAGGAATTATCTACATTAAGTCAGTGATGTATATAAAACAATACCTAACATAAACTGAATGGAAAAAGGAATGTTAGGCCTCAAGATGACCTTTTTAATGGAAAAAAAAAAAGACTAGTTAGAGAATTTTAAATAATTCAAGAAATTTTTCTAAATAATCTTTAAAAAACCTTAATTCTATCATAATTTTGGACTGGTATGGTTTCTCAGGGATGCTTTCATAAAGGAAAATTAAAGAATCTTCTCTGTGACCAAACAAATTAAAACCATTGTATACCAAATGAGGCAAAATTAGCACCTTTTAATACCTATAAACATTTAAAATAACATTCCTTCTATTTCCACGTAGATGGCAATCCTATAGAAATAATGTGTGTTTTCCTGTTTTATTCTTGATGATGCTTTGCAATAGTATCAGGTGAATTAATATTGCTGCCATACACATTAAAATGGAAGCTGAAAATTAAATTTCCTAAACATTTTCAAATGGGCAGATATTCCACATTTGGAAAGCAGTTTAGCCAGTATTTGTCTACATTCTTTAGTTTTCTTTCTAACATTAACATTTTGATAGACTAATTCTTTTTTTTTTTTTTAATTTTTTTTTCAACGTTTATTTATTTTTGGGACAGAGAGAGAGAGAGCATGAACGGGGGAGGGTCAGAGAGAGAGGGAGACACAGAATCGGAAACAGGCTCCAGGCTCTGAGCCATCAGCCCAGAGCCCGACGCGGGGATCGAACTCACGGACTGCTAGATCGTGACCTGGCTGAAGTCGGACGCTTAACCGACTGCGCCACCCAGGCGCCCCGATAGACTAATTCTTTAAATATGGGCCAGAAGAAATTATGTTGTATTTGCTAATCCAATTAATCTGTCACCTTATGATCTCATTCATAGATATAATGAGAAAATGAAATCACTGGGTAATTTACTGGAGAGCATATGGTGATTACGTTCTTACTTTTGGCCCACAGTGCACTAAAACCATAAAGCATTATGAAGACTGGACTGATACTATAGAAAGTTGCACATTGAATAAAATAGGCCTTTTCTGAGAAAGAAAAAATACAGGTTTTTGTTAAGAGAGAAAAATAAAAGCACTTAATGTGAAGAAACCTACATTTTATGTGACCATTTTTTAGCAACTTATGAAGAAATCTCAGCTAAAGAGAAATTTCCTATGAAGTGAATGGGTTGGATAAGATTGAAGCATTCTAAAATCCATTTTGGCTCTCAAAAATACAGATTTTACTTTTCAACAGTTTGATACTCTTATGAAAAGGACTATTCTGATTGCAAGTAGCAAAACACATTTCAAACTAGTTTAAGGCAAGTAAATAAATAAGCTCAAAAGGGGTAAGTATAAATAACTCAAGACTCAAAAATAGAGAAGAAAAAATTCAGAGGTTATTGCAATAATCCGAAAGATAATGGTAGTCTTGACTGGTGTAGTCACAGAGATGGTGAGAAATGGAAAGGTATAAGAGACATTTGTGATGGCAGAAAAAGCAGCGACTTTTGAATTATTGGATGTCAGAAGTAAAAATGGAAAAATACTAAGGAAGATTTGTTTTTGTTGTGTTGCTTTGTGTGAACAATCAGAATACTTCAAGATAGTATGGGACACAAGTCTAAATATGTATCACAGTCCAGGGGAAAAAGTAATATATAATGAGATGGTTAAATCTATCATTTTTCCCTTTACAGCTTTTCCTTTTAGAGTCAAAAATGTTTTCCATCCAAGGTCACAAATGCATTCCCTATATTTTCTTCTGTTGGTTTTACAATTTTATTTTTGCAGTTAAATCTTTAATCCACATGGAATTTATAAGGTGAAAGAAAAAATCATATAACACAATTTTTAAAAAGAGGATTCTCCCACAGACCAAGGAAAATTATGTATCATGAACTGAAGAATATGATGACCTTAATTCTGAGCAATGAGGGCTTAAAAAACAAAATATAATAAAACAATATTTTCAATAGAGGCATTAATATACAATATAGCAAATGGCCTGTATGTATATTAGTGGACTTAAACCATATCACAGATAATTACACATTGGTGTTGAAAGAGTTAGAGATCACATAGTAGTTCTATCTCTGTTTGGAATGAGGACACTAAAGCTCAAAGAAGTTATTAGTGTGATTTAAGATGTAAGCAAAGCTGAGGCCACGGCCCTGTTTTCCTAGTACCCAAATGAGTGTTTCTTCCCCTCTTCCATTTTGTTATTATGCATCGGTTATTTTTTCAGCACCTATTGTTTGCGAGGTATGTGTTAGGTCCTACAGAGATGGCAGAAAGTCTGGTCCCATGACCAAGGTTCTTAAAATAGATTCCGAATATATTAAAATGTACACAAAAGCTATAATAAAAGAAAGCACATAAGGGCCCAAGTAGTGGTTAGATGTAGCTTTTGAGTTCAAAAGACAAAAAAAAAGTCTTCATATTTCTTTCCGGGCACTTTGCTAAGTTTTGCAATACAATTTTTTAAAAGTTATTATGAAACCCACTTTATGAATGAGGACATGCTGAAAGCAACAGTGTAAAATGCACGAGATAAAATAGCTGTGAAATATTCAAGCCCAGGTAGTGACTCTAACTATTATATCTCACTCCTCACCCATAAGTGCAGGAAGGATGACGACATTTTGGAAAAAACATGGGATGTGCCCTAGGACATAAAGTATTTATATATGGTATTTCCAGTTATGAGAAAGAGCATCATGGGAAAAGAGAACATTGCAGGTATCAGGGAAAACGTGATAATGCAGGAATGGCAAAGTGGATGAGCTCACATACAATAGGATCAGAAAGTTAAGATGGAAAGTTGGGAAGATTTTGAATGTTAGGTTCAAGCTAAAATGTTGGGTTTCATATTGCAGGCAGCGAAGGATATTGAAACTTTGTGACCACAGGAGCAGCAGATTCAAAACAGACTTGTACTAGCATTTCTCTGTCAAGGATACTGAATTTAAAAAGAGAAAAAGAGCAAAAGACCCAAAGAGGCACTGAAATATTTTGAAATCCAGGACAGCAGCCTGCACTAGAAATAATAACCAGCCAGATTTGTTTAAGGAGTCCTCATCACCAGCAACAACATGCCAGATTTGTTTCTTACCAGCTATGAAAAAAAATGCCCTTGCTTTCAATGTTTGTTTTTACTTACTGGCACCATTTTCAAATATAATTATATTCAATAATATTTTGAGTTAATGAAATGTTGATTCTTAATTACCCAAAAGTTTTTGGTTTTGTTTTAGCATGAAATTACTGAGGATTGACTCTGGTAACCAAAAGATTCCTAAGTAAAATAGAATCATGGGGAAAGCTACCTACAATCTGACCTACATTATGTATGTCCCAAATGGTTCCGTTGTAAAGGATACTTCCCATTGTACAGGCAAAATGGTTGAGAATTCAGCATATCACTTATGATAAACGATACTGTAATTAACTGACTCACATTCCATTTAAAAAACTAAAACATTATTCCTATGTAAGAACTCTTACTCAAAGAATCTTAGAATATGTGTGACTTCTTTTTAACCGAGCAAAAAAGAATATGAGAACTAGGGAAATTTTCTATAAAGTAAGTAGATTGGATAAGATAGCCCTTTCTCAAGAGTGTTTCCTCTCCCTCCAAAAAACTAGAACCCCTATTTTGAACATCTCTTCCCAACTCCATTTTCAAGAGACATTGTGTTAGAATCTAGTAAATGACCATGCTGCAGTAAACGCTACAAAGTTGGGTAATGTTTTCGGAGAGTCTTTTTTCAGAGAGTCAACGCACCAATAAATTTGCCAATTTGCTATCACTATCTATGTTTCCCATGTTTCCTACAGGGAAGGAAACCTATTCTTGTGAAAATGTTTATGAATTTGATACCTGACACAGAAATTTTAAAGAGGACTTTTGAAATGATAAATTATATATATTTTTGTCTTTTTAAGAATAGAATTCTATAATTTATAAATGTGCCTGTGTTATATAGCAAGACTCAATAATGTTTTGCCAGCCATTATATATTTTTAAGACTATTAATGGGAATTCTCCTTAAGTATAAGAGTCTAGTAGGAGCACCTGGGTGACTCAGTAGTTAAGTGTCAGACTCTTGATTTCAGACCAGGTCCTGATCTCACAGTTTGTGGGTTCAAGCCCCAAGTTGGCTCTGCACTGACAGTGCAGGGAACCTGTGTGGGATTCTCTGTCACCCGCTCTCTCTCTCTCTGCCCCTTCCTTGCTCATGCTCGCTCGCTCGCTCTCTCGCGCGCGCGCGCGCGCAAAAATAAATAAACTTAAAAAAAAGAGTCTAGCTCAGTTCTAAATATCAGGTACATCAGAATCATAGAGAACTTCTTCAAACACAAATTCCTATATCCCACTCCAAAAATCTCTTATTCTGTGGATTTAGGTTGGGACAGAGAATTGCATTTCTAACAAGTTCTGAGGTAATGCCTGTGTTCCTAGTCAACTATCACACATTGAAAACCAGTGGTATAGTTAAATATACTTTATTGTCAACTAAAAAGTTTATGATAAATAATTTTTAATATTTTAGCCTTCTGATAAAAATCCTTCTAAAAGGAAGTGGTCTACACTTAAGAAGGCCTATCAGACATAATTTAATATTTCTTTAATAAGGGATCTCTCTGGGTAATTAAGTCTATCATTTGGACATCAGTGCATATTTTTCAGACTTCTAGATAGAATAGATCACCAGCATGCATGCTATTGTGATGCTAGGATTAATGTCTCTGAGAGATTTCCTTTTTTTTTTTTTTTTTAATTTTTTTTTTCAACGTTTATTTATTTTTGGGACAGAGAGAGACAGAGCATGAACGGGGGAGGGGCAGAGAGAGAGGGAGACACAGAATCAGAAACAGGCTCCAGGCTCTGAGCCATCAGCCCAGAGCCCGATGCGGGGCTCGAACTCACGGACCGCAAGATCGTGACCTGGTTGAAGTCGTACGCTTAACCGACTGCGCCACCCAGGCGCCCCAGAGATTTCCTTTTAAATCTATATTTAAAATTGCCATCAGACTGTTTTCTTATGGTTTTACTCCTTTCTTAACTGTTAAAAATATTCAGCTATAATTGAGAGTTAAAGATTATATTGTTTATATTTTTAAAGGCAACACTAGCATTTAATATGTATAAAAGCCCCACACAAATGTGAAAATTAAAATTAAAAATGACAGCTTTTCAAAATCTAGCCTTGGTCTTTCTTTTAATCTCTCTCTCTCTCTCTCTCTCTCTCTCTCTCTCTCTTTCTCCACACACATACACACACACACACACACACACAGAGAGAGAGAGAGAGAGAGAGCGCACACACCATTTCCAAATCTATTTCCATATTTATTAATGTCCCCTTAAGTTTGAGCAGTCACCTACCTTTTTCAGTAATAACTTTCCTTCCCCAAGGAAGAAATAGGGGTATTATGTGGACCAAGAAACTAACGATGGTTCATGTTAAACAATATTAGTGACAATGTTTAAATGTTTGAAGATATGCTGTAATGGTGAATGTGATTTTTAGCTAGAAACTGAAACCCTTTGCAAAACAAACAGGGAAGATAAAATAGCTACTAAAACATCAAGGGACTCATTTAAAACAAATATCAAGAGTCCTATTTTAAATGCAGCATTATGCACACATCAAAGAATGTCTATTAGTTCTTTCCATGATATATGCATTTGTTTATTCTTTCATTAAGCTAATATTTTTTGAGTGCCTACTATGTGTCAAGCACTCTGCACTAGGGGTACAGTACAGAAGACACAGAGCCTGCCCTCATAGATTTTAGAGACCACTGAGGCATAGAGATATGAATGAAGTATTATTGAATAGATCCTTCTAAATTCAAATAATTCATCCAAAGTAAAGAAATAGGGTGCTATGAGCACATATAATGAAAATGACTGACCTATATTTGGGAGTCAAAGAAATGAGACTTACGCCGAGATCTGGAGTGTTCCAGAATCGGGAAGCAGTACACAGACCCCTGGGCTGAGGGACAGGGCACAAAAGTACTCAGGGACATGAAGGAAGACAGGTAGCCTTGGTCGTGAGAAGAGAGTACAGAGAGATTGAGATTGAGAGAGAGATTAAGCACATAAGGCAGGATAAGTCACGGTAAGAATTTTACCATGGTAAGAATTTTAATTACTCTAAGAACATTAGAAAGGCCAGGGAAGAAGGTTATAAGAAATGGAGACACACAAACAGGTTTGCTTAAAAACTGCCATCTTGTTGCTTTGGATATATTAGAGTAAATAAAATATATTATTAAATTAATTCCACTTTTTTACTATTTTAATGTGACTACTAAAATTTTAAATTTTATATGTGGCTCTTTCATTTCTCATGGGTCATGCCATCTTAGAAGTTTATTTTTTTTTCTATTGCTTTGAGCAAAGCATTTAAGAAAAGTCAGGCGGCAGGGAATCAGAATATTCTTTCTTACCGGGTAAGCTTTTTTTAAATATTCTGACTACTACTAAACCCTGACACACTGCGTACTAAAGATGATGATCAAAAGTGAAGAGGTTAAGATGTGTATCCTCAAGGAACTTAACATATCTATGATAACAAGGGAACTTTTTGTCAGAATTTATAACTTCATAGGCAATACATTTAACCATTTAATTATGACACTTTATGAATGCAACAAACAGTAGCTAGTGATGATAGTTATACTGACGTGGCAATAATCATGTCAAACCCTAACTGATTCTTCAACCCAAAACACACCATATGAACTCAGACGTACAATTCATGCCCCCTACTCAGATGCAACAGCCCAAAGCAGTTCTAGGACGGCACTGTCCGTGAGAAATACACTGAGAGCCATATACAAAATTTTAAGTTTTATAGTGGCCACATTAAAAGGATTTTTTAAGGGAAATTATTTCAATATATTTTATTTATCCCAACATATCCCGTCTTATCACTTTCACATGTAATCAATATAAAATTATTAATGAGATATTTTACATTCCTTTTCTAGTACTTTCTTTGCAATCCAGTGTATATTTCATTCCCACAGCACATCTCAGTTCAGAGTTTTCACGTGTCACGTTCTCAATAGCCACTTGTGGCAGGGGGCGGTATCAGTGAATAACCACAATTCTAGGAGACAGCAATTTGGAAGGCTTGTTCTGTCTCCAGCACTACACAACTTGGTAAACTTGAAAAAGTCACTTAAACTATGAGATTCATTTTGTCATCTAAGATGAGCATAGTAACCATTTGCTCTGCCTAGTAAATTACAAGAATAAAATAATAATTTTCTACAATATTCAATATAGAATTTACATTAGATGGAATGGCTTCAATCTTACTTTTATGATTAATTTTTATCCCCCTAAAATTCATAATAAAAATATAAAGCTCCCAAAACAATTACTATTAAAATAACTAATGCTATTCCTTTTACTGGTACTATATGCACTAAGATGGTTTTTATTTTATTTTAATGTTTATTTATTTTTGAGAGAGAGAGAGACAGACAGACAGACAGACAGAGTGCCAGTGGGGGAGGGGCAGAGAGAGAGGGAGACACAGAATCCAAAGCAGGCTCCAGGCTCCATGCTGTCAGCACAGAGCCCAACGCGGGGCTCAAACTCACAGACCGTTGAGATCATGACCTGAGCTGAAGTCGGACGCTCAACTAACTGAGCCATTCAGATGCCCCATGTACTATGATGGTTTTTTAAAATATGGGGCACCTGGGTGGCTCAGTCGGTTGAGCGACCGACTTCGGCTCAGGTGATGATCTCACAGTTGGTGGGTTCAAGCCATATATCGGGTTCTGTGCTGACGGCTCAGAGCCTGGAGCCTGCTTCACATTCTGTGTCTCCCTCTCTCTTTGTTCCTCCCCCGCCTGTGCACTGTCAAAAATAAATAAACATTTTAAAAAAATAAAATAAAATAAAAATATACTATCATATGTTCAGTTTTCTCTAAGTGAAATTAGAACTCACAAATTTCCCATATGAATGGAGTCATTACCCAATATTTCAAAAAGAACATGAGCATGAATTTTAATAAATTAGATATATTTAATGATGCTTGTGTGTAAACATTGGACAGATGCCTTCGCTATTAGTATCATAAGCATTTTCATTACCAGAAAACTGGAAATAGCACAGATGAAGGAAATTATGAATAGTGCAGAATTTTAATTAATATTATAATACTCTAAGTTCAGATCACAATTACACATAACAATGCAATGGCAGCAACTATAGATCTCTATCTTTATATAGCTGCTGGAAGGTAAGTGAAATTTAATAAAGTGTTTGGCATCTGATTTTTTTCGTATATCTTAATACAACCCATTTCAAAAGAAGACTTTAATGCTTTAGTGATTATTTGTAGCATAAGCAAAAAGTAATATATGGAATTTGACTTATTCCCTGTAACTTGAGTTTTTTATTCTAACTAGTATGTTGTGTAAGGGAGCCGGGTATTCTGTCACTAGTATTCTTGAACTCAGTTCCAAAATTCAAATCCCTGTTTCATACAGACTACCATGCTAAGATATAACACCTCACTACAATTTTCTAACTCTGTTATGAATGTCAGTCATTTGAATAAAATTAAATTTTTCAATGATTCATTATGCTTTGAAAAACATGTTACTGCCTTTAAAAATATCCTCTGTGATAGACCGACTGCTTGAACGTCCCCAGTTATGTGCTTCTCTGTGCATCCACATCCATTTTGCTACATGACCTAGCAGCAATAATTACTAATGAAGCTAAATCTACTCTCTTACTCCTTTTTGTGTACTTTTTTAATTGTGGTAAAATATAGATAACAAAAAACTTACCATTATAACCATTTTAAAAAAATTGAGAGAGTGTACATGCTGAGCAGGAGTAGAGGGAGAGGAAGAGAGATAATTTTTTTAAGATTTTGTTTTTAAGAGAGAGACAGAGCATGAGCAGGGGAGGGGCAGAGAGAGAGGGAGACACAGAATCCAAAGCAGGCTCCAGGCTCTGAGCTGTCAGCACAGAGCCCAACACAGGGCTTGAACTCGGGAACGGTGAGATCATGGCCGAGGCCGAAGTCGGATGCCCAACCAACTGAGCCACCCAGGCCCCCGGGGAGGGAGATAATCTTAAGCAGTCTCCACACCAGCACAGAGCTTGACGCAGGGCTTGATCACACAACTGTAAGATCAGGACTTGAGCTGAAATCAAGAGTTGGAGGCTTAACCAATCTGAGCCACCCAGGCACCCCATTATAACCATTTTTATAGTTCAGTGACAGTGAATACATTCACCTTGTTGTGCAACCATCACCACCATCCATCTTCAGAATTTTTTCATCTTCTTCAACTGATTTTCTGTACTCCTCAAACTAACTGCCCATTTCCCTTTATCTCTGTCCCCTACAACTACCATTCTATTTTCTGTCTGTGTGAATTTGACTATAATAGAAACCTCATATAAGTGGAATCTTACAATATTTGTCCTTTTAGGATTTATTTCACTTAGTATAGTTATTTCAAGGCTCACCCAGTTTGTGCATGTGTCAAAACTTCCTTGCTTTTAAAAGTGAGTAATATTCCAGTTTGTATGTGTGTGTGCATGTGTGTGCATACCACTTTTGTTTACCCACTCATCCATCGATGGACTTGGGTTGCTTCCATCTTTTAGCTATTCTGGATAATGCTTTTCTAACCATGCGTGTGCAAATATTCCTCTGAGATTCTGCTTTCAATTATTTTATATATACACCCAGAAGTGGAATTGCTAGATCATATGATAATTTTATGTTTAATTTTATGAGAAATTACTATACCATTTTTCACAGTGGGTGAACCATTTTAACATCCCTGCCAGCTATTCACACCCTTGCCAACACTTGTTATTTTCTGCCTTTCTGAGTACGGCAAAACTAAAGAATGGGAAATGGCATCTCAGTGGGGTTTTTGATTTGAATATATTCCCTTACTCTTGAATCTGATTGGCTTTCTGACTCACTTATGTCAATAAAATATTAGCACAGCAACTCAAGACCAAGTTAAAAAAAGTGTTGGTGCTTATCTCTTTCTTTCCTTCTGCCAAAAACATGTGAAGAACATATTCAAGCTTCCGTGTTGGAGGAAGGAACATAAGGAACATAGCTGAGTTGTTCAAGTCATCTCAAACAAGGCCATCCTAGATTAGGTAATAGGCAGCTAGTCAAACATGTGAGTGAACCAAGTAACCATGAACAGAGCTACTACCTTGCTGACCTGCTCTGACTGCGGAGGCTTAAGTAAGCCCAGCTGAGATCAACCAAGCATAACCAAATCAGCCAAAGCCAGTCCAAACCAGAGAAATCCCTTAGACTTGAGGCTAAATAGATGGTTATTTGGGGTTTATTTTGCAGTATTATGGAAAAACATATAGCTCATATACAATCTGTTAGGGAAACCAAACAGTAAATTATTGTGTGAAAGTCTACTGCTACATAATATATCAAGGTAGAAGTATCACTGATAAGACTTTACCCAAAGGAAAGATCAATTAAGTCAATATTGCCAGAGTACAGTGAAGCAGATAAAATGGGGATAGAAAAACTGAATTCTTTCTTATGGAAGTACATTTTCCTATATCTATCCCATCTGTCCAACCATGGCCAATCAAACTTGCTACAGTTAGACAGACATTGTGAAATTCTTATGGACTACACCATTTCCTTTTCATTTACACTTGACTCCTTGTGACCTGTGCTCATCTTATCAATCCTTCTTCTGTTTTATACCTGACCCAATATAGGCCTGTATATGTCCTATCTGTCCTCTGTCAACATTTAAGTCAGAACCCTGATCTGGAATTAGAAGTTCCCCTGGTTTCTTCTCATTGTTTTCCTTAGAAATATAAATTTTCAGAAAACAGAAATGAAACATGTGTACTCTGCTACTGAAGAAGTCTTTATTTCACCCTGAAAACTCAAAGTCTAAGAATTTTAAACATAGTGCTAGAAACAATTTTGGTTTTCCCCCTTTTGGTTTCTTTCTCTACTATACTTTGGACAGTATTCTCTGTTGTCATTATCATCATTATTTTCATTACTCATGAAATGAGCCATGTCGCATGCTTAAGGAGAAGCCAAGGGAACTTGATGCCAATTTTTGTTCTGTGATCAGTTTGAAATGGCTTGCTGTGTTGGTCCTGTCTGGGAGAGATTAACATCCTAAGGCAAAATGCTATTGATGAATTTACTCTTTTTAAAAAAAGAAAGAAAAGCCCTATTCTCATAGAAATTTGTTACTTCTGACTCATCATATCCTTTTCCTTAGTTTTTTATAGTTTAACATGATTTTCAAATTGACACCCTCCCCCAACAATACTGTAGTATACAAATACCACAGGGATTTTATTAAATGCATTTAACTGAGGTGAGCATGCCAAGGGAACACTTTGTTTCATGATGAAAAAAACATCAAAACCAATTTCCCAATTTCAAAGGTCTCAATTTCCCTGTAAGTATATCATTTGAAAGATACGTTTTCAGTTGTTATAAAATGTTACAAGAAATATATCAAAGCCATTCCTTGACATGAGGAAATCTGATTTATCTTATTTGTCTTAATTTATGTAGCAAGAATTTTAAACCATGGGAACACAGCCCACCAAGGAGACCATGGATAGAATTCAAGAGCTCCGTGAACATGAATGAATAAAATTGTATCCTTGCTTTCCCATGAACCTGAGTTAGCTTTTCCTTCAATTATCAGTGTAGGCAACAAATTCCAGGATTAGTAGAATCTGTGGCTCTGTCATCAGCAGAAATCAAGATATTTTTGTATTACATTACAGTTGTTGCAAACAGTTCAAGACAGCATTTATGTTCACCACTACTTCAAAATTATGCTAGTAATTAGGTAATAAGAGATCTTACTATTAAATGTATTTGGGAAGTGTGTATTATTACTACTCACACCTCTGGTTTTATTATATTTTAGGAAATATATTCAAACATCACAGGTTTCCTTTTATATTTAAATTACATTTAAACATATAGAGAATTTATTTTTTATAATTATATTTAAACATAACAGGTTTCCTTTAATCTTAGGTGTCTTACTTTATACCTTTAAAACATTATTCAAAAAAGAGGGTTAGGGGTTTTACCAGGTGCCATAAGAGGTCCACGCTACAAAAATGCTAAAGAACCTCTGCTGCCCAGAAATATATTTTCTGGCAGAAAATGCTTATTGAACTTCTTAAGACAGACAAAATAGCATCACATTTAGGGAAATGAATTTTGGTGAGTCACTGACTGAAAACTTTGTGTGGGCAGCCCTAAGAAAAACTAAACTAAGCGTCTCTGAGGCAGCCCTCCTTTTCTCTCTGAGCTTGATGCCCTTATTCTGCCTGTGCTCAAGTTTTCCAGGATCTGCCTGGACAGCACGTACTTTTCGCTCCTCTCCTGGCAGTTCTCAAATGTTGAAACTTTTCCCCAATACTCTGTTAAAACCAGGTCTCTTCTGTAAGTGTAAGGAACTGACAGCATTTTAATATTCAATATCACTGGAAAATAATTCTCACTTTAACAGAAGCTTTATGGAGACAGTGTCTCAGCTGATTACAGAAAATTTTAAATGTGAAGAAAAGAGACAAGACACCATTTAAAATCAGGAGTTTATAAGCTTAAGCTTCTCTATTTACCTGAACTTGCAAAAACTCTAGAAAAGTTCGAGTTCAGAAATGTGTATAATTGGGCTACATTTTAGAGCCAAATTCTCAGGTTTGCGTTACACTAGGGAAATGAATTCTACTCTTTTGCTGAATTAGAAAATAAAGAAAATCACAGTAAAGGTTTTCTTTATCACACCTATAAGAGACTCTGAAGCAAACATGTTTGGACCAGTGTTCCAAAACCCAGATTTTTTTTTATTATTATTTTTATTTTAATTTTTTTTTCAATGTTTATTTATTTTTGGGACAGAGAGAGACAGAGCATGAACGGGGGTAGGGCAGAGAGAGAGAGGGAGACACAGAATCTGAAACAGGCTCCAGGCTCTGAGCCATCAGCCCAGAGCCTGACGCGGGGCTCAACTCCCGGACCGCGAGATCGTGACCTGGCTGAAGTCGGACGCTTAACCGACTGCGCCACCCAGGAGCCCCAAACCAGATGTTTTTTAAAGCCCATCTGTATAGGTCTTCAACCTAATTTAGTTGGTCCCATTTCATGCCCCCTTCTTAGATCTCGCTCTTTGAATTAACATATATTAATTTCTGGTGAGACTAACTGCATATAATACAAAATATCACAAGATAACAAATGATTCAACCAAGTTTTCTATCTGCCTCCTTCTTTCTTTCTCTCCCTCCCTCCTTCCCTCCCTCCCTATCCTTCTAGAATCCAGGGTATCCAGTTGATGGGTGGAGGAAAATTTTAAGTCGAAACTCGAGTTAAAAAAAAAAAAAAACATATTTACAGCTCTCTGCCAACCTCAAGGGAAATGTACTGAGGATCACATTGAAATGGAGGTGGATTCAGACACTTCCTGATGTGTTATATTTAACTCCGTTTAGACTCAGAGCAAGAGCACAGGGAGTCCACCTCCATTTCATAGTCTGTTAGCACATTTCACAAAGCAAGGAAGAGATGATTGAATAGTCAGAATTTGTAGCAATTCTAATTATGTGAGATGCTGAAATAAGATCAGCAACAACTGAAATGCTGAGAATTAGCATCCTCGGAAGCAGAGTTAAGAAAAGTCTTGGCACCAAGTATTTAAGAGTATAGGTCTCTTCCCAACTAGCTTATTATAATAATATGATTTAAATTTAGTACATAGTATAGAGCAAACTTAAAGACAGTTAACTCTCTTTTGTCAGGGAATATATCTTTGGCTTTTTTTTGAAATGAACAACTTCAAGGGCAAAAAACAAGTACCACTGATGTGTGAAGATCACATATATTCGGATGTTCTCAGCAATTAAGGATTGCCATGCCATCTGTACGAGGAACATGTCATCATTCCATTTGGTCACATCCAGGGTCCCTCTGTTTACAGGCCGCATCACTGCAAAGTTTTGCATACATTTAAGATCAACATAACATAAAGAAGATGTGTTAGGTAAATCTAAACATCTTCACAGATAATTAAATGCCAGTGTGAATGGTAATATCTTTAAAAAACACAAATATAACTTCTATGAGGAAAAAATCATTCAACTCACTTGGCTTTTTTATGTAGTTTCTGTTCTTCCCTCCCCAAATATCATTTAACTGCCAAGTTGTATTTATGTAAAAGCTTTTAGTCTATTTAAATAAAATTACACTTAAAGTTACTTGCAAGGTCAGAGAATGGGTCCTCAGATTTTTGGCAAAACCTCTGCCATTCGTTTAATATGTTAATTTGTTAATTTGTGAACTCAAAGGTGATATGAAAATAAATCTATTAGGGAGAGGAAGTTACATAACACCCATCTATGTATTAGCTCTTTCTGAGAACCCAGAGAGCCCTTTCTGAGAACCCAGAGAGCCCCAAAGCAATAAAAAAATACAAGTGCCTACCTGGGGATGGGATGTGGGTGGACAATGGTGGGGAATAAATATTTCAACACATGGTTGGGTTAGTGAAATCTGTACATCAAAATTAGGGTCAAGGCTGAGAGTGCGTGCCTCCCTAAATTTTGTACCTTAGTTATCTTGCTTTCTGTATCTAGCCCTATTTCATTCACCTTCTGATATTATGATGCCTAGAATATAAAAAGGCAGTATTTTGCTAAGTATGGTTTATAGTCCTGATTCAGAAGTACCTGCAAAACTTGGTAAATTGAGATTTTTCTTTTATACCCTATCATTTACCTACTGAGATAGATACTGAGAGAATGAGGTCTGACAATCTTCATTTATAACCAGTTGGGGTGGGGCTCCTGGGTGGCTCAGTCAGTTAAGAGTCTGATTTTGGCTAAGGTTATGATTTCACGGTTTGTGAGTTCGAGCCTCACGTTGGGCTCTGTGCTGACTGCTCGGAGTCTGGAGCCTGCTTCAGATTCTGTGTCTCGCTCTCTCTCTGTCCCTCCCCGCCCCTCTGTCCCTCCCTCCTCCCCCACCCCCCCCCCCGTCTCAAAAAAAATAAACATAAAAAAATTATAATCAATTGAGGTGATTCTGATGCATTCTAAAGTAGATCCTAAAATGCAAAAGAACAAAGCTGGACCCCTATCTTACACCATAAATGAAAATCAACTAAAAATCAACTTGAATGTAAGACGTGAAACCATAAATTTCCTAGAAGAAAACGTCAGGGTAAGCTCCTTAATATCAGTCTTGGTAATGATATTTTGGATTTGACACCAAAACTAAAGGCAACAAAAGCAAACATCAATAAGCAGGACTATATCTAACTAAAAGGCTTCTACACAGCAAAGAAAAACATCAACAAAATAAAGAGAAACCCAGGGAATGGGAGAAAATATTTGCAAATCATATATCTGCTAAGCGGTTAGTATGTTAAATATATATTCCTATAACTCAAGAGCAAAAAGTAATAATCCAAAAACAACAAAAAAACACAAATAAGACAAACAAACAAACAAAGACTCTTAAATATAGAAAACAAAATGGTGGTTGCCAGGGGGAAGTGGGTGGAGCATGGCAAAATAGATAAAGAGTGGACTATACTTATCTTTTTTTTTTTAACATTTATTTATTTTTGAGAGACAGAGAGAGCGTGAGTGGGGGAGGGACGGAGAGAGAAGGAGACACAGAATCTGAAGCAGGCTCCAGGCTCTGAGCAAGCTGTCAGCACAGAGCCCAACAGAGGGTTCAAACCCACCATGAACCTAGCTGAAGTCGGATGCTCAAATGACTGAGCCACCCAGGCATCCCTGGACTATCCTTAACTTGATGAGCACTGAGAAATGCACAGAATTGTTGAATCATCGTACTGTATACTTAATACTAATATAACATGCTATGTTAATTATTACTTGAATAAAAATAATTAATTAAAATGAAATAAAAATGGAGGAAACAAATAGACATTTTTTCCAAAGATATACACATGGCCACAAAGTACAAGAAAAATTGTTCAACATCACTAAGAATCAGGGGAATGCAAATCAAAACCACAATGATATATTACCTTATACCTGTTAGAATGACTATCATCAAAAAGATACAAGATTATAAATGTCGGTGAGGATATGGAGAAAAGGAAATCCTGTACACTATTGGTGAATGCAAACTGATATGGCCATTATGGAAAACAACATGGAGGTTCCTTAAAAAATTAAAAATAGAACTGCCATAATATCCAGCAATTCCACTTGTCTTCGGAGGTATATATACAAAGGAAATGAAAACAGAATATCAAAGAGGTATCTACACTCCCCTGTTCATCGTAGTATTATTCATAACAGCTAAGTTATGGAAATACCTAAATATACATCAATGGATGAATGGATAAAGAAGTTATATGTACACAGACACACAGACACACACACACACACACACACACACACACACACACACACACACACAAAGAAATATTACCCAGCTATGAGAAAGAATGAAATTCTGCCTTTTGCAACAACATGGATAGACCTTGAGGGCATTATGCTAAGTGAAACAACCAGACAAAGAAAAATTCTCCATGGTATCACTTATATGTGGATTTTTTTTAAGTCAAACAGAATACAAAAGTGGTTACCAGGGCCTAGGAAGTGGGGAAACAGGGAAAGGTTGGTACAAATTTTCAGCTATAAGATGAGTAAGTTCTGAAAATTTAATGTAAAACATGATGACTGTAGTTAACAGTACTATATTATGTAACTGAAATTTGCTACAAGATTACAACTTAAATATTCTCACCCCAAAAAATAAAATAAAATAAATCCTCAAGTCTTTGCTGTAAAGCTGGATGACTGATTAAATAAACAGAAGGTACATGGAGACTCAGGCAGTGGTTTGGGAGTTATCTTGTACTCTGGGCAAAATTCTTGAACTAAAAGAAAACAACCAGCAAAAAAAGGAAGAGTATTTGCAGATGAGTTACTAATTCATGTCATTGCCATGTTGCTTTTCCTAATAGAATATATTCTAACAACTTTAATTAATTTTATGTAAGAATATTAAATCTAATCCTAAATATTAATTGTGCTAGATAATAGCAAACACTACTATTTCCTAAAGTAGGTAAATTAAGAATAACAACTAAATAACTTAAATTTATTTATTTTTGGTCCCCAGTACCTTATGAGCCTGAGCACCTAGAATACTACTTAATGAGCAGAATACATACTCTTAAAAGAGTATCTTATGGAAAATCATGTTTCCTAAAAATAGTATTACAGAGTAGGATACAAGTTTCATACTATTGCACAGAAAGCATGGGATTGCAATATTTACCTGTAGAACAAAAAGGTTATTTTTTGAATCAACCTGCAGAATAAATACTTCTATTTAAGAAGCTGGCATATTATAGGGACTTCTGATTGTGAAAAATACCTATCTTTGTATTTTATTTTTTTTTCAACGTTTTATTTATTTTTGGGACAGAGAGAGACAGAGCATGAACGGGGGAGGGGCAGAGAGAGAGGGAGACACAGAATCGGAAACAGGCTCCAGGCTCTGAGCCATCAGCCCAGAGCCCGACGCGGGGCTCGAACTCACGGACTGCTAGATCGTGACCTGGCTGAAGTCGGACGCTTAACCGACTGCGCCACACAGGCGCCCCCCTATCTTTGTATTTTATAGGTTGACATATTGCTGTT
>NW_024412377.1:53843127-53882744 GCF_014898765.1 Herpailurus yagouaroundi
AGACAGAGCATGAACGGGGGAGGGGCAGAGAGGGAGACACAGAATCGGAAACAGGCTCCAGGCTCTGAGCCATCAGCCCAGAGCCCGACGCGGGGCTCGAACTCACGGACTGCTAGATCGTGACCTGGCTGAAGTCGGACGCTTAACCGACTGCGCCACACAGGCGCCCCCCTATCTTTGTATTTTATAGGTTGACATATTGCTGTTATGAAAGGAAGTTTTATGTTTTTCAGTCTTGAATTCATTTTTGGTTTTTTTTATGTAATATACAACTCCTGTGAGCCCAGCAAAGCCGAACTTAATAGATACTCTCTGTTATCCCATTTGTTACAACAATGATTATGATATGAAGACATATTTTGGTGCTAACAAAGCCATATTGTAGGCTTGCTAGCTAAAGTGGCAGAGCAGAATGGCCCACCAAGGTACAGTTTTTGAGAAAATATTGCCGAAGAATGTTCAGCTAGGGAAAAAGACATTGTTTCCGCGTGTTAGTTGAACATCGATTATAGTACTTTGGGGGATATCTGGATGGTGTTTTAGAATTTGGGGTTTCTATGAATGTGGCAAAAGCTTTTTCTGTTTTCTAGGAATAAAAGCCTAGCTTAAAGTGCAGTAACCAGGTGACATATTCTGAGAAAAGGTGAACTTCAGCCTTTCTTACCCAGTCATCAGCACCAGATCCCAGTCTCACCAGCCTTGACCTTTCCCGTAAGTAGAATGAGAAGACAATGAGGTTATCCATACTGACACAATTTGATCAAGAAAGTGGAGAATCCAGGCATGGGAAACTTCAAGCAATAGACTCATGAGTTTAATGTACAGAAGGAAGAAGTAAATAACAGGGCATGTTACTAAAATAGTTCTCTGATTCTTTTAGACTATTTATCTAGGTAGCCTCTTTAGTAAGTCTAAAGTATAAAACAATGGTTTCCAAACTAGGGCCATGGACCACCTAGATAAAATCACTTAGAGAACCTGTTTGAAGTGATACATTAAAAAATCTGTTCCTCTCTGTCTCTCAAGTCTACTTTCCTATGTTGACGCCATCTTCAGGAAGGCTCTCTCGTGAGATGTCATAGACAGCTCCAAGTTTCAATGCTTCTGACAATTAACAAAGCATGACCTCCTCTGTCCCAGCCTCTACAAGATTATATCCTATTGGTCTGAATTGTATCACATTGATGATTCCTGCACTGGGCATTGTGGAAAAGGATGAAATATGGCAAGGCCTCGACTGTTTTCCTAACCATGGTGCCAGGTTGTTTTGCCTAACCAAGATGTCAAGTCTGTCTCATCTAAATCTCAGAATATGGAAGGAGTGGTTACCCCTCAAAATCAAGTTGTAGCTACTAAAAAATAGGAACTGGATACCTGGTCTGGCAAAAACAAGAAATACATTTTACAACACATTTTATATATGCTCATTTAGTTACTTTTTAGATATTTATATATAATAATATATTATTCTTGTTCCAAGAAAGATTTAAGACCAACATCTGGCATTTTAAAAACCCACATATGAAGAAAAAAGATAAGCTCTCCTTATTACAATGAACTTGTTTTTACCTGTATATGGAAAAGTATAGCTTATTTATTTTTTAAGCCACTTTATTAAGGTATAATTGACATTTAAAAATCTGTACATATTTAATGTACCCAACTCTTATGAGTATGGGGATAAGTATACACGATGAAACCATCACCACCGTCAAGGCCATAAACATATCCATGAACCCCCAAACTTATTACCTTCTTTTGTTATTATTATTGGTATTTATATTTGTATTATCTATGTAGGATAAGAGCACTTAACATAAGATCTGCATTGATAGACCTGGAGGACATTATACTAAGTGAAATAAGCTAGACACAGAAAAAACAAATACTATATGATACCACTTATATGTGGAATCTAAAATAGTCAAATGCATAGAAGTAGAGAGTACAATGGTGGTTGCCAGGGTGAGGGGAGGGAAAATGAAGTGGTGATGGTCAAAGGTTACATAGCGTCAGCCATGGGGTACATGGGTGGCTCAGTCAGTTAAGTGCTGTACTCTTGATTTTGGCTCAGGTCATGATCTCACACTTTATGAGATTGAGCCCCATGTAGGGCTCTGCACTAGGCATGGACCCTGCTTGTGATGTTCTCTCTGCCCCTCTCTCTCTTTCTCTCAATCTCAAAATAAATAAAAAACTTAAAAAAAGACAAAACAAAGCAAAGTGTCAGCCATGGAAGATAAGTAAGTTCTGGAGATCTATTCTATACAGCACAGTGCCTGTAAGATAATCATACTACATTGTATGCTTAACATTTATTTGCTAAGAGGGTTGCCTATTCAGTTATCATATTAATGAAACCAGATATTCCCAGGAGGTGCTCTTAAAATTCTCAATTGTTCTCATAATTTTTGTCCTTACTCTGCATTTCTTTGTCTCATTTACTTCTGCACCTCACTAACTCTCACTTCTGCTTTGTGTGGTTTGGCCTTCCCACAATCTTCCCATAGGCTTAAAAAGTTTAGTGAAAATCACACCAAGAAGGTACATAAACTATTAAGAATATCATGCGAACCTGGAATTGCATTCAGCTGCCAAATCAGACACCTGAAATTATAGTTGCTTGAACAAGATAAAGTTTTATTTACTTTTATTATGGAAGTACACAAAGAGATAGGCCAACCAAGGTTGGTATGGAAGATGTACAATTTTCTCATTTTCTTAAGCTCCCTCCTTCTTACTGTCCCATTTTCCTTAACATGTGGTTTTATTCTCAAAGTTATTTCAATGAAAACAGAGCAGATGCAACTGCAAGAAGAAAAGAAAAGGGGCAAGGACAGATAGTGTGCCTCTCCCTGAGAAGATACTCCCTTTATAAATTTTATTTTTTCTGAAATCTCTACCAAATCACTTCTGTTTACATGTAATTAGTCAGTTTTATCTGCAGGAGGGGCTGGGAATTGCAGGAGTTTGGTTTGTGTTTTGAGCAGGGCCCTTACCTATCTCCATAATTCTTTGGACTAATGAAAGACAAAATGGATATTAAGTAGACAACTTACAATTATCACCACAAGGGAGTATCATGGGTTCTTGAGACTCTGCAAAATTAAAACTCAGACTCTAGAGCAATTAATTGTTTCATAAAAACAACCAGAAAACAATTAAAATGGCAATAAATACATCCCTATCAATAATTACTTAAAAAGTGAATAGACTAAATGCTTCAATCAAAAGATGCAGGATGGCTGAATGGATAGAAGTACAAGATCCAACAAAAGATTCGCTTCAGATCTAAAGGCACACAAAGACTGAAAGAGAAGTGATAGAAAAAGATATTCCATGCAAGTAGAAATAAGTATGAAAGCTGTGATAGTAATACTCATTTAAGACAAAATATACTTTCAAACAATCACTGTAACAAAAGAGGCATATTACATAATGATAAAGGGAGCAATCCAACAACAGGTTATAACATTTGTAAATAGTTATGTACCAAACATAGCTATATAAAGCACTTAACTATATAAAGGAAATATTAGCAGACAGAAAGGGAGAAATTGACAGTAATACAATAACAGTAGGGAACTTTTAACATCCTGGTTATACCAATGGATAGATCATCCAAACAGAAAATCAGTAAGGAAACATTGGCCTTAAACATTAGACCAAATGGGCTTAATAGATATATACAGAACGTTATCTAACAACTGCTGAATACACTTTCTTCTCAAGTACACATGGAATATTCTCCAGGAGAGATCACATGTTAGGTCACTAAATAAGTATTAATAAATCCAAGAATACTTATATCATATCAAGCATCTTTTCTGACCACAACAATATAATACCAGAAATAAATTATAAGAAGAAAACTGTAAAAAACACAAATTAATGGAATTAAACATGGTATTAAACAACTAGTGGGTCAATGAAGAAAATTTTAAAATGCCTTGAGACAAATGAAAAAGGAAACAGAACTTTCCAAATTATGGGATGCAGCAAAAGCAGTTCTAGGAGTGAACTTCATAGTGATATAGGTCTACTTCAAGAAATAAGAAAAATACCAAATAAATAATCTATCACTACACCTAAAGGAACTAGCAAAAGAAGAGCAAAGACCAAAGTTAGCAGAAGGAAGGAAATAAGAATGGAAATAAATGAAAGAGACTTAAAAAATTATTTAAAAGATCAACAAAACTAAGGCTGGTTATTTGAAAAGATAAACAGTATCAATAAACCTCTAGCCAAAATCTTCAAAAAAAATAAATAAAGAGAGAGAGAGGGGACAAAAACTAAAACCAGAAATAAAAGATAAGCTACTAATGACACCAAAGAAATACAAAGAATTATAACAGACCATTATGAACAGCTAACAGAATGCCAGGAAATTGAAAAACCTAGAAGAAATGAACAAATTCCTAGAAATACAAAATCTCCCAAGACTGAATCACAAAGAAATAAAAAATCTGAACAGACCAATTACAAGTCATGAAGTGAATTAGTAATTTTAAAACTCCCAAAAAACAAAAGTCTAGTACCATATAGCTTCGCAGGTGAATTCCACCTAACATTTAAAAAGAATTAGTACCTACTCTCCTCTAATTATTCCAAAAAAAAAAAAAGAAGAAGAAGAAGAAGAAGAATGAATGCTTCCAAACTCATTTTATAAGGCTGGTGTTATCTCAATACCACAATCAGATAAGGATATCAAAAGAAAGAAAAGAAAAGAAAAGAAAAGAAAAGAGAAAAGAAAATTACAGGGCAGTATCTGTGATGAACATAGATGCAAAAATCCTCACCAAAAATTAGCAAATTATATTCAACAATACATTAACAGGATCATACACCATGATCAAGTGCAACTTATTCCAGGGATGTAAGCGTGGTTCAACATCTGCAAATCAATCAACATGATACACTACCCTAGCAAAACAAAGGAGAAAAATCATGATTATATAAGTAGATGTCAAAAAAGCATTTGATAAGATGCAACATTCATTTATGATAAAGATTTTCAACTTAGTGGGTATAAAAAGAAAATACTTCAACCTAATAAAGGCTATATATAACAAACCCATGGCCAACGTTATATTCAATGGTGAAAAACCAAAAGCTTTTCCTTTAAGATAAAGAACAAGACAAGGATTCACACACTCACTACTTTTATTTAACACAGTATTTGGAAGTCCTAGCCACAGTAATTAGGCAAGAAAAAGAAGTTAAAAGCATCCAAATTGGAAAGAAAACTGTCACTATTTACAGATGACATATTATATACATAAACCCTAAAGACTTCACCAAAAAAACTGTTAGAAGTAATAAGTGAGGGTCACCTGGGTGGTTCAGTCAGTTAAGTGACTGACTTTGGCTCAGGTCATGATCTCACAGTTCATGGGTTTGAGCCCCATGTTGGGTTCTGTGCTGACAGCGCAGAGCCTAGAGCCTGCTTCAGATTCTGTGTCTCCCTCTCTCTCTGCCCCCCTCCTCAAAAATAAATAAATATTAAAAAAATATTTTAGAAAAAGAACTAATAAGTGAATCTAGTGGTCACATAATAAATTAACATACAGAATTGGTTGTGTTTCTATACACTAACAACAAGTTATCAGAAAGAGAAATTAAGAAAACAATCACATATACAATTGCATAAACCAAGAATAAAGTACCTACGAATAAGTTTAACCAAAGAGGTGAAAGACCTGTACTCTGAAAACTCTAAGACATTAATGAAAGAAATTGAAGACGACACAAATAAATGGAAAGATAGTGTTTATGGGTTGGAAGAATCAATATTGCTAAAATGTCCATACAAAATAAATTAGTAAACAGGGGCACCTGGGTAGCTCAGTCGGTTAAGCATCCAACTCTTGATTTTGTTTCAGGTCACGATCTTACGGTTCATGAGTTCAAGTGCCATATCGGCCTCTGTGTTGACAACGCTGAGCCTGCATGGGATTCTCTGTCTCCCTCTCTCTCTCTACACCTCCTTGTTCACTCTTTCTCTCTCTCAATAATAAATTTAAAAACATTTAAAAAAAAATAAAGTAAAATGTCCATACTACCCAAAGCAATCTACAGATTCATTGCAAATCCCATCAAAATTCCAATGGCATTTTCCACAAAACTAGAACAAAAAACCCTGAAATTTGTATGGAATCACAAAAGACCCACAATAGCCAAAGCAATCTTGAAAAAGAACAGAGCTGGAGGTATTACGCTTTCTGATTTCAAAATCCATAGTAATCAAAACAGTATGGTACAAACATGAAAATAGACACATAAATCAATGGAATACAACAGAGAGCCCAGAAATAAACCCATTCATGTATGATCAATTAATCTATGATAAAGGAGACAAGAATATATAATGGGAAAAAGAGTCTCTTCAATTGTGTTTGTAAAACTGGACAGCTACCTGAACAAAATGAAACTAGACCACTATCTTATACCGTACACAAAAATAAATTCAAAATAGATTAAAGACTTGAATCTAAAACCTGAAATCACAAAACTCTTAGAAAAAAACAAGCAGTAAGCTCTTTGACATCAGTCTTAGCAATATTTTTTTTTCTTGAACAAGTCTCCTCATTTAAGGGGAAAAAAAAAGCTAATTCAAACAAATGGGATTGCATCAAATTAATAAGTTTTTTTTAAGTTTATTTATTTATTCTGAGAAAGAACAAGCAAGTGGGGAGAAGGCAGAGAGAGAGGGAGAGAGAGAGAATCCCAAGCAGGTTCCACACTCAGTACAGAGCCCTATGCAGAGCTTGATCTCATGACATGACATGACCAGGCTGAAATCAAGAGTCAAACAAAGGGTGCCTGGGTGTCTCAGTTGGTTAAGTGTCTGACTTTGGCTTGGGTGATGATCTTGTGGTTTGTAAGTTTGAGCCCCACATCGGGCTCTCTGCTATTGGTGCAGAGCCTGCTTTGGAACCTCTATCCTCCCTCTCTCTCTGCTCCTTCCCTGCTGGTTCTTTTTCTCCTTCGAAACAAATAAATATACTTAAAAACTGTTTTTAAATTAAAAAACCAAGGGTTGGTCACAACTGACTGAACCACCCAGGCACCCTGAAACTGAAAAGCTTTTGTGCAGTAAAGGAAGCCATCAACAAAATGAAAAGGCAACCAAGTGAATGGAAGAAGATATTTTTTTCAAATCATACACTTGATAAGGAGTTAATATGCAACATGTATAAAGAACTTATACAACTTAATGTCAAAGAAACAACCTGACTGAAAAATAGGCAGAGGACTTGAATAGTCATTTTCCAAAGAAGATATACAGTTGGCCAGCAGGCACATGTAAAGATGTTCAACATCATCAGGGAAATGCCAATCAAAAACACAATGAAACATCACCTCACACTTGTCAGATTGACTATTATGAAAAAGACAAAAAAAAAAAAAAACAAGTATTGGTAAGGACATAGACAAAAGGGAACTCTCACACACTGTTGGTGGGAGTGTAAAGTGGCACAGCCATTGTGGAAACCAGTATGGAGGGTCTTCAAAAAAAATAAATATAAAACTACTGTACAATCAAGCAATTCAACTTCTAGATTTTTTTTCTAAACAAAATGAAAACACCCATCCGAAGAGATACAAGCATCCCTACATACATTGCAGCATTATTCACAGTAGACAAACTATGAAGGCAACTTAAGCACAGATAGACTGATAGATGAATGGGTAAAGAAATTGTGGTATATATATGCAATGGAATATTACTCAGTCATAAAAGAATAAAAACTTACCATTTGTGACAATATGGATGGACCTAGAGGGTATAATGCTAAGTGAAATAAGTCAGACAGAAAACAAATACTGTAAGATTTCACTTATATATGGAATATGAGAAAGAAAACAAACTAACCAAAACAAACAAAAAACCAGATACAGATACAGATACAGGAAACAAACTGTTGGTTACCAGAGCAATGCATCCCTACAATCAGTGCTGTGACAATATGATAATTTCATACAACTTATTTCCTTTAAAAAAAAAGTCACAGGATCCTGACTTTGCTTCGGATAGAAATGTAGTAGGAAAATAAATCAAAACCTACTCAACTTCTGGCCAAAAGTAAGCAAGAAGTCAGAGGTCCTCTTCCTATTTTTAAATCTTAAGCAGAAAGATCCACAGATTAAAAGAACTTTGAATCCATTCATCTAACAGAAGTGTTCCATAGATACCATCAACTTCTGCTACCTAAACTTTCAGAATGACTGTGGTCATTTGTAAAGTTAATATCATCATGCTTTGGTTCAACTCCCTGAGCTATTCTATATCCTTCCAACAAATGTCTACTTTGCTTAGGCTCATTATAGTCCATTTTTATTTGCTGGCAACCAGAGAGAACCATCATGGATATAAAGAGTGAAGACCAAATGTGATAACAGTACAAGCCCCCAAAGTCCCTTTACATCCCTGAGTGCTAGGCTTCTAGAGCAAAAGGTGGAAATATAATACTCCTCAGTCTAGAAAGAAAAATGCAGGTTGTCTCTATAGAAAAGGAACCAGTTATCTCAAAAAGTTTGACTTATGTGTAACTCGGGGCTTCTGGACTATAGGTCCATGTCTTGCTTCACAGCTCTTTTTAATGAATTAATCCTAAAAGCTGTCTTACATATATAAGGAAATTTAAAGATGTGAACCAATATATCCTGTTTCTAGACTACAACTTTTTAAATATTTTTAGGTAGAGTGTTTAATGTTGAAAAGAAATAGATACCCTGATCTGAACTACAATAAAAAAGAGAAAAGATACTCAGTAGAAGTAATTGTGTTCCTAGGGCCCCTGCGGCTTCAGTCTTTACCACTCTTTGTGTTACATATGGCATGTGGCAAAGAGGCAGAAAACTAAGTCTTTTCCCTAAATGGTCCTCATTTTTGCTCCTCTGCTTCCATCAGCTCTAAATTGTAATTATTGGAAAATTAAAAATGGCAATAGTTGAAGGTTTTGAATAAGTGAAGCCAGAAACTCTTTCTTACTCAATGGATCAAAATGTTTGAGTAGTATTGTTAAAGAATAAGCAGCCACCCGTGAAGAATAGGAAAAAATTATTTAAAAAGAATAGAATATTATGCACATAAATTTCTATTATTTTCCTTTACTACACATCTCTTCCCTCAACCTTCAATTTCATGCACTTAGAATACAAGTTTTTCTAGTTCATCTCTGCAGAAAAAAATAAATTACAAACTTAAAACATGCTTTATAGATCTGCCATTTATCAATGTCCCGAAGGGCTTTTAAAGCATCTAATAAAACAAAAGTAGTTTCTTTGGTAAACAGAGAAGTCCATAATGGTATTTGACAATAACAATTTACGTTTTACTTACTTAGTTGCACATTTAATTACCCATATCCACACATGACATTGATATTTTTTTCACCAAATTTTAAAGCCTTAAGGAGAGAGATAAAATGATAAATTAAGACTTAACTGCTTTTCTGTAAAAGGATTTTAAGAATGTTCCAAGCAAGAAATAAAGAAATACAATCAACTTGAATTGTATCAGGGTGGGAAAATAATCACTGCTTTCTGTTTGCATTTTAGAAACAGAGCATCATGGCATGAGCGAGAGATTCTTTTTCATTTATTTGAAATTGTGAACTATTTTATACATAGAAAATAGGACATATAATGTTTAAAGTTTGTTAGATATATGGTTTAAAATAATGATCAAACAAGTATACCTAGCACCCAGAACCCAGGTTAAGCAAAAGAGCCTTACAGCTATTTCCAAAGGCCTCTGGATATTCCTCTCTGAGTAGAGCCCCTTGATCCCCCTGTGAGGTCACTGCTATACTAAATTTCTTTTAACCATCATTTGATTTTCCTTAGACTTGTCACACACATGGATGTATCCCTAATCAAAAAGCTTGGTCATGCAAGTTTTAAGGTTTATATAGACATTTCCACAACTTTTGTTCATTCATTCATGTGATGCTCAGCATTACGTCTTTGAAATCCACCTATTATCCATCACTAAATAAAAAGCCATTGTACACATGAATGAGAATTTAGTTATCCAGTTTTTTTAAACGATGGACATATGCGTTGTTTCCTCTATTAAGAAAAATATCTGCAATAAACATCACTTAAACTTGTGTAAAAGTTTCTTCAAGGTATAAGTCTTGGTGTAGAAATGCTGGTTCTTGGGGTTCATGCATCTGCCTTTTTTTACTCAATAACAGTAACTTGTTTTCTCAAGTGACTTTCTCAATTTTATATTTCCACTGTCAGAGTTCCTATCATTGCATGTCTTTGCCAACACTTCATAATTTCATATCTTTTAAAACTTTTACCAATCTGGTAAATATTAAATAAAGTCATGTGGCTATAATTCTCATCCCTCTGCATGCTATTGATAGTAGACTCCTATATTTTTTGTCCATCCATATTTCCTTTTTTGTGAAACACTATCTTGATCATATTTTTAGTGATTTGTCCTTTTTATTGATTTATAGGAGTATTCTATATAGTCTGACTATTAATCCTATGTCAGACACAAGTATTACAAATATAGTTTTGGGAGTTCCACTTTTGAGAATAATATCTTTTGAAAATATAAGTTATCTTTAAATTTATTAATTTTATCCTTCCTAGTTTGAATTTTTCTGTCCAGTTTAATAAGAATGTTTCTCTAAAAATATCAAATAACATTTTGCATATTTAATGTCACCAGGAACCGATGTTTGTGTGTTGGTCTATGGAAGGATGCAACTTCAACCTTCCATATCAACAAACATGTGTCCATGAACTTCCTTATGGTTAACTCTACCCTTTTTCTATTATCTGTACAGCACCTCTTTAATATATTGTTTCTACTATATGAAATTTGGATATATGGATATTTTATAGAATTTCTTACCTTCCATTGATTGGTTTAGCTGTCAGCAAGAGCTTTTTTGCACCTGCTAATGCCTTTACCTAGAAACTATCTCCTGCAGGTCGATGCTTGACTCACTCTTTCATCCAGTTAGGTCTTTTCTGAAAGGGGACTTTTCTGACAATTTTAACCTAAAATAGTCCCCAATCTCCCATAACTCTTCTTTATCCTACACCACATTTTAGTTTTCATATCCTTCACCCTTGCTTCATACTTATATTGTTTCTTGCCTGTATCCACCATTAGAATGTAGAACCATGAGCACTGAAACCCTATTTGTCTGTCTTGCTTATTTGTGTGTCTTCAGTTCTTTCAGAATAATACTTAGATATAGTAGGCATTTAATGAAATTCTATAAAGCAATACATGAGTATAAAATTTGTCATTAATGATATGAGAAATATTGGACAAGTTCCTTCATTCAGAATAGCACTTTTTAAATTTTTTTAGGTTTATTTACTTCTGACAGAGAGAGAGAGAGAGAGAGAGAGAGAGAGAGAGAGCGAGCGAGCATGAGCCAGGGAGGGGCAGAGAGGGAGACACAGAATCTGAAGCAGGCTCTAGGCTCCAAGCTGTCAGCACAGAGCCCAACGCAGGGCTCGAACTCACAAACCATGAGACCATGACCTGGGCTGAAGTCGGATGCTTAACCGACTGAGCCACCCAGGCGCTCCCAGAATAGCACTTTTTATTTTTGGGGGACAGAGAGAGACAGAGCATGAACGGGGGAGGAGCAGAGAGAGAGGGAGACACAGAATCGGAAACAGGCTCCAGGCTCTGAGCCATCAGCCCAGAGCCTGATGCGGGGCTCGAACTCGTACCGCGAGATCGTGACCTGGCTGAAGTCGGACGCTTAACCGACTGCGCCACCCAGGCGCCCCAGAATAGCACTTTTTAAATGTCAATATTATCTCATTCGCTGCAGGCTAAGCCTTGTGAATAATGTTGCTTTGTGCCTATTATAGTTCCTGGTACCCATAAAGCACTTCATAAATGGTAACCAATATTATATACAGTCCCCTGATGAGGAAAAAAAAAAGATGCAACTTGCCATCAGGAAAACCTCAAAGACATGAAATATCAAATGAGAAGTATATGCTCTTATTTGATTATAGTAAATGACAAAAGATGCAAAAAGAAAGAAAGAATCTTCTGGAACTATTTTAAACAAAAGGGGAAACCATTAGGAGAATCTAATGGTATCTCATGGAACACAATACAGAACCTCTCCCTTTCTCATTGCTGCTTTACACCGCAATGATTTTAATGTCTCCCTCATTGCAACCAGTTTTCTGTTTTTCAGTTTACATGGCAGACACAGACTACTGAGTTTATGTTACATATTCAGCCAAACAAAGAGAGGTTGATCTTTCTTTTTTTCAATCCCAATTTCAAATTCTCCCTAAATGGTTTTATTTGACTGTTTGATTTATATATCCACCATTCAACAAATCAGTTACAGTTAGAAAGTGAGGGTCACATTATACAAACATAGTAGCTCCCTCTGATCCCTGTAGATGGAGAAAGCATTACCTGTTCCCAAAAAGGAAGCAGTCTTCAATAAGGTAAAGGGGCTGAGAAGACTACGAATAGGCATCCATTCTCACTATATTTTTTTTAATGTTAACTTGGTATCTGATCTTTGAGCAGCAGCTCAAAAAGAACCACAATAGGGAAGGCACAGTATAGTGAAAAGGCCACTACTCTGAAAGCTAGAAGACCTGGTTTTCAGTGTCTATTTAACCAGCTGGGAAAATTCAGAGAAGTCACTGTACAGCAAAAAGAATTAAATATTCTTTATTGCTTTTAAGTTTTATAATTCAATCCTTTTAATGATCATTCAAATTCCATGATATGCTAATGGCTATAAACAACAATTTTTTGGCTTCTTCTTAATCTATGTGTTTTTTTTTTCTATATCTCTCAGCTAACATTGCTATTATATGATTCTACAATGAATGACTAGGTTCAAACATGAACTTTAGAGAGACACTAAAAAGGAGAATTTATTTTTCCTCCAAAGTTAAAGAGATATTGGGACTGACTTTCTTATCATGAAATTCTTATTTCACCTGATATACTGAAAGGTCCCAAAAGGGCAAGGACTGAGAAGGATCTATTTTTCTTCCTTCATTTGACCTCACATTCCTTAGGAGGGGTCACTCTCATGGTGACAGCTTCTTACAAACTTTGACAGGACCATCACCAATTAAAGTATCTCTTCTTCCCCACAGTCAGTACTCGTTTTATTCTAGATGTGCAATTTGGCCTCTTTCTGTCATAAAGCTCCTCTCCTGGATGGTGGCTCTAGGAAACAGACACCGCTGCTTGATTTCTTTCATACCACGGAAGTTTTGGTCCACTGAAATCCCATCTACATGGTACTAATTACTTTTCCCTTTATAGCCCTCAGATTTGAGAGACACTATCTATAGGCCAATGAAGCACAAGATCAAGCAGGTAATAGTTTGCAAATGATATATACAGCAAAGCCATTGACATAAAAAGAATAAAGCAGTCTTAATATTTGCACTACAGTAACGTAGGCCAGATTCATACATGAAGAAGAATGATTAAGGGACCACAGGCTTCTCTTTTTGAGCAACTACCAGATGCCAGGTATTATACTAAATTGTTTTTAATAGGTTATATTATTTAATCCTGCCATAAAAGCTCCATTCTTGTTTGTTTGTTTGTTTGTTTGTTTGTTTGTGAGACAGAGAGAGAGAGAGAGAGAGAGAACAAGTGTGGAAGGGGCAGGGGTGGGAGAGAGAGAATCTTAAGCAGTCTCCGCACTGGGTGTGGATCCCAAACAGAGATCAAGCTCATGATGTGAGATCATGACCTGAGCTGAAATCAATAGACTGTCACTTAACCAACTGAGCCAGCCAGGTGCCCCAAAATCTCCATTCTTAACATGAGGAAAAGGAACCTCGGAGAAAATTTTCCCAAATTACACAGAAAACCAAAAGGATTGTTCAGTACAAGTTTCATAAACTCAAATGCTCCCAGGAGTCAAGTAAAATAAATGAATAAATTAGGTGTGGCACTTGCATATTAAATGAGAAGAAATGTTCTTTGCCTCTACAGTTCAGAGTACATTCTCTCCTAACAACTTTCAAGTATGTAATTGAGTATTATTAATTACAATCTTAAATGTTCTTACACCGAAAAAGAGAAGTTAATTATGTGACGTGATGGAGGTGTTAGCTAATGCCATGTGTGATCATTCGGCAATACAGAAGTGCATAAAACCACACACTGTACACCTTGAACTTATATAATGTTATATGTCAATCATAGCTCAATAAACCTGGAAGAAAAAAAAGAGTATATTCTCCCATTCTCTGAAAATCCCCACCCTCTAGATCAATCCATCATTTTTGTAGGTACAAACATTTCTCTGTTGTAAGAAAACCAACAATATGGAAGAAATGGTCACTGCTTTTGACATATTATTGGAGTCAGGGCTACAATATAGAAAAATAGAGTCTATGACAATTACAGAGGGCATGTCTTAACTAAATGGATCAAAGAGTAATTCTGCTGCTGATAGTTCCACTGGGAATAAAGACACAATGGCCAGACTTCATTTTTCAAGGGAAGATGCAAGTCTAGATTTTTACATGCAATCCTTCAATTTTCAAATGCTGGCTCAAAAAAATAGGCCAAATAAAACACACACATGGACCTCCATTTTTTCAAAGATGTCGTAAATAAAAATGAAGACTCTGGATAGTATACACACAGGTTTGAAACTAGCTACACATTATAACTGTACAGTTAGCTTTTCTGATCTTCAGTTTCTTCACTAGTAAAAGGTAAAAATAATCAAGAGGATTACATGAGATAATAAACTCAAAGCACTCAGCACACAGTAAATAGTAAATTAACATTAGGTACTACTTATGCTATGTAAATGAGTCGAGATTTCAAGTAAAGTTTACCTTACTCCACAGCCCATGCTTTTTCCATTATATTATCATTCTCTTTTCAACAATGTGAAGATTCTTCATGGTATTTTAAAGATCTCTTTATAGTTTTGTTCCATCATTCAGTTGCTTTGACCATTCTATAATCGTGATTAATCTCATAAACTGACTTTACCTACCACACTTGGAAAGCTAAACATTGGCTTTGACTATGAATAAAAGGAAACTTAAACTGGTTTAAAGATAAAGATCTTTATTAGCTCACATATCTAAAAAGTTTAGCTCAATTGTGCTACAAAAGGTGTGTATGATTTTCAAATCTCATTCTGTCTTCTAAGACATTTTACATATTCCTAAAACTAGCTTACTTTGTGAGCCCAAGATGGTTGCTAATACCCTGGGATATGTGCTTTCTCATTTACATCTAGCAGGAAATTTGTCTTGTACATAATTCTCAGCATATACCCTGAATTTCATTCGGATTGGACCAGCTTAGGTGACATAGGAACAGGATGGTAACTCCTGAACCAAAGTGTATAACCAATGAATTCACTTTGTTGGGTTAGCCTAGTATTTTGGCTGCATCACTAGATAACCAAATAGAAACTGGCAACTATATGGAAAAAGGGTTAAAGAGAAAGTTATCAATGAAGGTACCAAATATCCACTACATTAGTTAATAATTTTGTTTGTTTGGAGAATCAATGGGTAATATGAGAAATACGTTTTATTACCAGGTAGTATTGAGAAAGCAATGGACTGATACCAGTTATGGTCAGTAATAATTTTACATTAAATAATGCCACTCTTTAATATGAAATGAACTGACATTTAGAATCATGGACTCTTAAAGCTTAAAAGCTAGAAGACATCTTAGAGAGCAGCTGATACTATATATATATATATATATATATATATATATATATATATATATACACACACACACACATATATACACATATACATATATATTAGATAAATATATATAGTATATACACACATATATACATATACATATATATATTAGATAAAATGGTTTCTGAATAGCAGAAGTGACATGCTTAACACCAAACTTAAAAGTTAGTTATAACTAGAATCCACATTTCCCTACTCATTTTTCTGTTTCCTTTAAGCAGCTTAGAACAAATATATAAGACAAATCTCAAACTTCCCTTTAGAGAAAATTTAGATTTATAAAACATAATTAGATTAATTTTTATTTATTTTTTTTTTATTTTTTTTTCAACGTTTATTTATTTTTGGGACAGAGAGAGACAGAGCATGAACGGGGGAGGGGCAGAGAGAGAGGGAGACACAGAATCGGAAACAGGCTCCAGGCTCTGAGCCATCAGCCCAGAGCCTGACGCGGGGCTCGAACTCACGGAGTGCGAGATCGTGACCTGGCTGAAGTCGGAGGCTTAACCGACTGCGCCACCCAGGCGCCCCTAATTTTTAAATCAGACCCACATTCTTAAAGTACTTCCAAGAGAAAGAAACTGATAAAACCCTGTTTTGGGAATAAATACATAATAATCTATCTCTGCCTGAAAACATGCTATGATCCTACATAGCTTAATATTTTCATACATTGTTTAATATTTTCGGGGTCTCCAAAATAATAAGTGAGAAAGTAAAGGAAAAGAAACAGGGAATGAAGTTGGGAAGGGAAGGGAAGGAAAGGAAAAGAGACAATTACTAGATCTTGTATTTTGTTAAAAGCAACTTTTTCAAGGTTTTTAGGATTGTCCTGATATTGTCCTTTAATTCTGTCCCTGCCAAGTTCAAAAGCAGAATATTGCCAACAGAAGTAGTAAGCAATGCAATATCAAAAAAAAATAAAAAAAAAGTTTCACTTGACAGGTAAATTAAATGCATTAGAATCTACCATCTTTAACTTCGTTTAAGGATAACAAGAGTAGTCAAACCTGGGCCCTATAATATATATGAATAAACTGTGCCCTACACTCCTACCTGAAAACTTAAAACTGTGTTTTCATAACCTTCAAAGAGATTCCATAATTGGACCCTCTAAAAAGTAAAGAATCTGTGCAATTCCAAATCAAGAAGGAGGAAAAGAAGAAAAACGAACAGAGATTTCACAATGACTTTTCTCAAAACATGTATTTCTCAATCTTACAATTCTCCCTGATATTTTCCTCACATAAAAAGGTATGATTTATAGCCTAGCTTTCAAGAAATAATTATTTTAATATTAACATGTCCTGTATGGAACTGTTATGTCGAACAACAGAAAACAGGTTGAAAAGGGCCAGTTTTTGTGTTTAAATTAAAAATTGAAGACTGAAAATAAGTTTTTTTCACTTATCTGCCAATAACAGCCTTCTTGGACTATGTAATGATCATTATGTGTCCCTAGTCACTGGTAAACAAACACTTACAGATTATATGTGTGGCTCCACAGCAAATAGTCCTTGAACTACTTTTAACCACTAGTCCAACCAGTTTATTGGGTGTTATTGATCAATGTATATCATAGCTCCTATCCCTTCAGGGAAAAATTTTTGGAGCAATATGAAAACAATTTCTTTACAAGAAAGCATCCAATTTCTTTGTTGTGGAGGGAGCCAATTTGTATAGAAAAATGCACTGATAAGAAAGTGAGTTAGGGGAAAATGTAAGTGGTTACAGGTTGGCAAAAGCAAAGAGAACAGAATAGGTAAAATTCTCTGTACTGAAAACGAAGCACTACAAAGACAAAGTATCCTCTTTTGCTTGCTTTTAATTGCCTATTATACAGAGAACCAAAAGTTGGGAAAGAGGGAGAACAGATTATAGAGAATGAGGTGCAAAGAGGGCCATAAAACACCCAAGGAGCCTGGAGCTGAACTTATAGAAATAGCTACAGGACTTCTAAAAACAGGAATTTCTTACTGTGAATTCTAAGCTATACGTTTCTTTAGTGTAAAACTCTCCATATACTCAAAGATTCAGAAAAACCTAGACGTAAAAATTTCTTAAATAAGTGATTTGGTGAAAAATCAGGGGAAAGATTAAATGTTGCTCCTGAGTTCATGTGGTGTGAAACACAGAGGTGAGATAGAAAGTCCCCAAAACTACCTTGTTCATCAGGAAGATTGTTTCACTCACCTCAATGACATAAAATAGTGTCTGGCACTAAGACGGTGCTCAATAAGTATTTGTTGTTTGGGGCACCTGGTGGCTCAGTCAGTTAAGTGTCCAACTGTTGATTTCAGCTCAGGTCATGATGTTGTGGTCATGAAATCAAGCCCCATGACTGGCTTTGTGCTGACAGCACAGAGCCTGCTTGGGATTCTCTTTCTCCTTCTCTGCCTCTCTGCCTCAACCCCACTCACACTAAATAAATAAATAAATAAATAAATAAATAAATAAATAAATAAAAATATTAAAAAAAATTAGTGTTGTTTGAATAAATGAATGCATGAATGAATGAAGACTCTCAAAGAGCACTGATTCTGAAAAGGTAAGTCCTTTGGGAACCATGAAAATTTGAGAAGGAGATCATACTGTTATCAGGGTATAAAATGAAGTTTCAAGTCATCACTTCAAAATCCTATAGATCAAGACAACCCTGGTTAATATCTAGGTTAACAAATTAGACTTAAAAATCAAGTTTCAAGAATAAATACTACATTTTTTAAATCTTTTTTTTTTAATTTTTTTTTAACGTTTATTTACTTTTGAGACAGAGAGAGACAGAGCATGAACGGGGGAGGGTCAGAGAGAGAGGGAGACACAGAATCTGAAACAGGCTCCAGGCTCTGAGCTGTCAGCACAGAGCCCGACGCGGGGCTCGAACTCATGAACCATGAGATCATGACCTGAGCCAAAGTCGGACACTCAACCGACTGAGCCACCCAGGCGCCTCTTTTTAAATCTTAAAGTATCTTCTTTTGCTTGCCTTTAGTTACCTATCATAGAGAGCATCAAAAGACTTCAAAGTCAGTACTAAAAGCAAATGTCCACAGCATAATTGGCAACTACCGGAAGAAAAGCACCCTCAAATAACAGCTTTATAGACACTCTAGATAAACCGAAAGCTTTTACATCAGTGCTCATTTCAAAGTAGTAAAGGATTAAGCATAACAATTTACCTCATAACTTAGTGGCTTAAAAGAGCAATCAATATGTATTACTTCATGGGTTCTGTGAATTGGAATGTGGGAGCTGTTTAACCCAGTAGTTCTGGCTTGGAGTCTCACATAGGTTGCAGCCCTGGTGCTGGCCAAGGTTACAATTGTCTGAAGGTTTAATAGGCCTGGAGGATTTGCTTCCAAGACAGTTCATTTGCTTAGTTCGCAAGTCAGCACTGTCTCTTGGCAGAAGGCCTCAGATTCTCATCACAAGAACCTGATTTTTGGGGTTGCTTGAGTGTCTCATGACAAGACAGCCAACTCCACCAAAAGCAAGTAACTCAAATGAAAGGAAGACAAAAACAGCAGTGTCTTCTATGACTCCTAGGAATGACACATCACCACTTCCACCATATTTTATTCACTAGAGGAAAGTCACTGAGTTTAGCTCGTGTTTAAGAAAGGAAAATTAGGATCTAGCTTTTGTAAAGAGGAGTGCCAAACACTTGGGGGGCTTGTATTAAAATCACCACAATTACTATGAGTCAAAGAACTTTAAGTATTCAGTTAAAAAGTTATATTTTGTTTTTTTACAAATAACATTTAAAAAATATTTTTTAATGTTTATTTTTGAGAGAGACAGACAGACAGAGCACAAGTGGCAGGGGGGGTGGGCAGCAGAGAGAGAGGGAGACACAGAGTCTGAAGCATGCTCCAAGCTCTGAGATGTCAGCACAGAGCCCAACATGGGGCTTGAACCCACGAACAGTGAGATCATGACCCAAGCCTAAGTCAGAGGCTCAACTGATTAATCCACCCAGGTGCCCACCAAAAAGTTGTATTTTAAAAGTATATTTTACTTTAATATTATGTCATTTAACAATTTCATGACCTGCTGTTTTTAATACTGTAATAAGTCATTCTTGGACCTAGTCAAGAATATTTTTTAGAAAAGAAGGAAGAGGAAGAGGAGCAGAAAGAGGAAGAAGTCCAGGAGAATTAGAAGAAAAGGAATATTCCCCTTACAATTGATGCCATTTCCTTACATTGCTTCTCATTTATTGGCTCTAACATGGTCAGGTGCCAGCCCTGATCCAATCACTATGGACAAGGGAATGTTATGTCTGGAGACATCTGAAGTACATGTCCTTATCTACAGTCCAGGATAATGTCAACACCTTAGAAGCATGTGGACAGCAAGTGGAAAAGAAGTATTATACCACAGAGGGGTGGAAACATGGTTACCTAAGGAATAAATAGATCGTGGGTAGCCAGAAAACAAGTATTCACTAACAGACATCATGTAACTTTTCTTCTTTCAGATGGATCAGTATTTCTTTTTTTTTCTTTTTTTTTAATTTTTATTTATTTTTTTTATTTATATATGAAATGTATTGTCAAATTGGTTTCCATACAACACCCAGTGCTCATCCCAAAAGGTGCCCTCCTCAATACCCATCACCCACCCTCTCCTCCCTCCCACCCCCCATCAACCCTCAGTTTGCTCTCAGTTCTCAACAGTCTCTTATGCTTTGGCTCTCTCCCACTCTAACCTCTTTTTTTTTTCCTTCCCCTCCCCCATGGGTTCCTGTTAAGTTTCTCAGGATCCACATAAGAGTGAAACCATATGGTATCTGTCTTTCTCTGTATGGCTTATTTCACTTAGCATCACACTCTCCAGTTCCATCCACGTTGCTACAAAAGGCCATATTTCATTTTTTCTCATTGCCACGTAGTATTCCATAGTGTATATAAACCACAATTTCTTTATGCATTCATCAGTTGATGGACATTTAGGCTCTTTCCATAATTTGGCTATTGTTGAGAGTGCTGCTATGAACATTGGGGTACAAGTGCCCCTATGCATCAGTACTCCTGTGTCCCTTGGATAAATTCCTAGCAGTGCTATTGCTGGGTCATAGGGTAGGTCTCTTTTTAATTTTCTGAGGAACCTCCACACTGCTTTCCAGAGCGGCTGCACCAATTTGCATTCCCACCAACAGTGCAAGAGGGTTCCCGTTTCTCCACATCCTCTCCAGCATCTAGAGTCTCCTGATTTGTTCATTTTGGCCACTCTGACTGGCGTGAGGTGATATCTGAGTGTGGTTTTGATTTGTATTTCCCTGATAAGGAGCGACGCTGAACATCTTTTCATGTGCCTGTTGGCCAGATGGATCAGTATTTCTATTAAAACATCATTCTTTGCAACTTGATGGAGTGGTTTAATGATTTTAACACTAATGAGAATCTCCCTCAAAACTTCTAAATGTTCTACAACATGGTAGCAGCTCTGAAAAAAAAGAGAATGTAATGCGAATATCAACAAAAACACTCGGAGTTATTCTAAACTTAAAGAGCAGCATTACTTGTGCATTTTACTGGCAATTATTGTAGCAAATTAGAAATGCATTATTTAGCAAATTTGAAGGAAACTAGTCAATGAAGAATATTTCTTTGTTGGGTCACACTACAAAGAATGTTAAAATTAGATATTATATACAGCTCTTTTAACACCAAATCAGCAAGGTCTGCCAGATTGATACATTTTTATTCCTTTATCCACCCTTATTCATTATTTCTAACACTTTCATTTAATTAAAACTTGGGTATCTCCAAATAAACTTGAAAATAGTTTTTAAACACAGACATCAATGCTTTGCATTCTAACAAAGGACTATGTTTGAATAGTCAGATGTATGCATTCCCAGAGAATATTTAAGTATTCATAGGCATTCCAGTGAATCAAAATGAGATTGATTCTTCATTAAAATTAAAGAGACAAGAGAGCTGCCCTTGACCACTGGATATGAAAATGAACTACTAACTTACATTTCCTTGTATGTGTTATTTTGTTGTGGTTTTTTTTAGTGTTTTATCGATTTATTGTGAATTTAGTTCTCTAAGTTTTTATTTAAATTCTAGTTAACATAGAGTGGAATATTGGTTTCAGGAGTAGAATTTAGTGATTCATCACCAATATATAGCACCCAATGCTCATCACAAGTATCCCACGCATAACCTATTTAGCCCATACATCACCCACCTCCCTTCCAACAATCCTGTTTGTTCTCTATAGTTAAGTCTCTTATGCTTTGCCTCCCTCTCTTTTTTCCCCTTCTCCTATGTTTTTCTGTTTTGTTTCTTAAATCACACATATGAGAGAAATCATATGGCATCTGTCTTTCTCAGACAGACTTATTTCTCTTAGCAAAATACACTCTAGCTCCATCCACATAGTTGCAAATGTCAAGATTTCATTCGTTTTGATGGCTGAGCAATATTTCATTGTGTATATATCACCTTATCTTCTTTATCCATTCATTTGTTGATGGAAGTTTGGGCTCTTTCCATAATTTGGCTGTTGTTGATTATGTTGCTATAAACATTGAGGTGCATGCGCCCCTTAAAATCAGTTATTTGTATTCTTTGGGTAAATACCCAGTAGTGCAATTGCTGGGTCATAGGGTAGTTCTATTTTTAACTTTCTGAGGAATCTCCATACTGGTTTCCAGAATGGCTGTACTAGTTTGCATCCTCAACAACAGTGTAAGAGTGTTCTCCTTTCTCCACATCTTCCTCAACATCTGTTGTTTCCTGTGTTGTTAATTTTAGCCATTCTGACAGTTATGAGGTGGTATCTCATTGTTACTTTGATTTGTATTTCCCTGTTGATGAGTGATGTTAAGCATTTTTTCAAGTGTCTGTTAGCTATCTGGATGTCTTCTTTGGAGAAATGTCTGTTCATGTCTTCTGCCCATTTCTTAACTGGATTATTTATTCTTTGGGTGTTGTTTTTGATAAGTTCTTCACAGATTTTGCATACTAACATTTTATAAGATATGTTATTTGCAAGTATCTTCTTCCATTCTGTAGGTTGCCTTTTAGTTTTGTTGATTGTTTCCTTCACTGTGCAGGAGCTTTTTATATTGATGAAATCTCAAAAGTTCATTTTTGCTTTTGTTTCCCTTGCCTCCAGAGACATGTCTAGCAAGAAGTCGTTCTAGCTGAGGTCAAGGAGGTTGCTGCCTGTTTTCTCCTTCAGGATTTTGTCTCACATTTAGGTCTTTCATCCATTTTGAATTCATTTTTGTGTATGGTGTAAGAAGGTAGGACAGTTTCATTCTTCTGTATGTTGCTATCCAGTTTTCCCAGTACCATTTGTTGAAGAGACTGTCTTTTTTTCCAGCTACATTATCCTTTCAAAGAAATTGCTTTAAGAACACAAGTTATTTTAACCTTAATGTACACCACAACAAGAAACAAAACAATACTGTCATAATGAAAACATTCAGATGAAGAATTGCTGCCCTTAGGCAACACACAGAATGTTACCATCAGGTTTTGCAAAACAACAAATATTTGATATGTCTTTTAGGATCCACTACTAAAGTATTTTTATGAACAATGATATTGAACCTTAAGACTCCTATGCTTATTTGAGCTACTGATTAATCACTTATTAATTTTAATAACAAATGCTCACAGATTGTTGACATACATGAAGGAAAATTAACATTATATATTAGATATCTTTCTTAATAACGCATTGTTTAAATAACCAGACTTGTTTTAATTAGCATTGTGTATTGCATGTTTATTTATACCAGACAAGGGAATAATTAACATACAGACTATTGAATCACTTTTCTGCAAAGTTTAGAGAACCAGTGGACCCCCTACATTAACAAGAATGGAAAAACATGACAGCTATCTTGCTAATGGTCATATTTTACTCTGAAATTGTGGGTCAAAATTGCAATGTACGCCGCCCTATTGTACTTAATTTAAAACTACGTTATTCTATTTTCCCTGTGCCATCCCTTCAAGGAGATTCTAATGTCACTGGGGAAACTGGAGTATACATAGTAGGATTCCGCAATCTGGCTTAAGGCAGTACATGAGCAAGTATGATGTTTTAATGATTAAATATCAGAGTTCACACAATTCCAAGACTGAATGTATACACACACACAAACACATGCCCCTTCAGCTGAGGCCCTCTGGAGAACATGTTTCCTATTAGAAATAGAAGTTATTTGGGGCGCCTGGATGGCGCAGTCGGTTAAGCGTCTGACTTCAGCCAGGTCACGATCTCGCAAGCCCCAAGTCAGGCTCTGGGCTGATGGCTCAGAGCCTGGAGCCTGTTTCCGATTCTGTGTCTCCCTCTCTCTCTGCCCCTCCCCCGTTCATGCTCTGTCTCTCTCTGTCCCAAAAATAAATAAATGTTGAAAAAAAAATTTAAAAAAAAAAAAAAATAAATAGAAGTTATCCTATTTCCTATTAGAAATACAAGTTATCAACAGATATTTCAAACATTCCAAGGGCAATATACTTAGTAACAATAAAAGATATATAATTCATCAATAATTTAACATTTAACTGTTCATTTGCAAATTTTAATATTGAGCATCTCTCTTCAGAGCAAGTTATATGTAAGACTTACTTTCTAGAAAGAAGACTTCAAATGTGTCTATACTGAAGTAGAAAGAAAAAAAGAAATTTAATCCATTTGTTGTGTTTACAATTTTTAATAACTGGAATCTTGAAGAAAGAAAATATTTTTGGTTTACCCTAAGTGTTGAGCATATTTGCCATTAATCACCGAGTGCAATATAGTCAAATTTGATCTTTTGCATTGTAATTTACATGCATATTTAATAATATATGTATTTAAGGTAATCACAAAAAATAATATGATCTAAAACTGATTCATCATAATAATTCATGATTACTATTTTGTCAAAAAAGACATTGAGTTATACACTATTAGAACCATAATTAAAAGCTTATTCATATAAATGCAAGACAAAAAAGTAACATAATCATCTACTCTTACAAAGATTTGTAAATTTATTAAAGCTAATAATATCTTAATATTAACAAACGTAAAAAATTCAAAGTGATTCGATGTTCACTTGTAGACTAATGTTCTCAAATAAAACCAGAGCTACTTTAAAAAGTAGCAATAGAACTTACTCAAGACTATTGCATTAGGGGAAAATAGACACAGTATTAAACCAGGCTCAATTCCAAACACAGCTAGAACAGGTGGGAATTTGTAGGCAAGGATCAGAGTTGGGGGGCAGTTGATGGAAAATTCCTAAGAGGAAACATCAGGAATAAAGATGATTCTGGCTGACCTGAGCTAACATGAGTCTGCTGAAGACAGGCGAGGGTGATGAGACATCATCCACAGGATGGTGGAACATGAGGAACTGATCAGAAGTGATCCAATTTTGAGTATAGTGAGCTCCTGGTAACCTGACTTGGCAGGATTCTTGTTATAACTGGATTTTACAAGGAAGTACACAGATGTGCCCAGGAGAAGGTTCAGGAGCATAACTAAAGTTTGGGTAAGCAAAGAATCTGTCAACATAAACACAGATGATTTTAGGATACACACTGTACTGATGTCCAATCACTACATGATCATTTTTCCAATGAACTCTACTTTCCAAAGCTCTAAGTGTGAACAAACTCATCAGTAGGGTTTAAAAGAAGAAACTGGGTTTTGTTGCATAATTGTGACCACATGGAAGCTTATTCTAAGCATGTTTTCAAAATCCAAAATTATAAAGAGGCTAATAAAGTTTTTTTAGAAATTTTAGTAATAAAAACCCATTATCAATATTTACAAAAGACACACTGGCCTCAGCACTAGACCCTGAACCCTGTGAACAGACCTCCACCTCAGATCTCTTTGCATTTGCTGTTTCCCCTACTTTGAACTCCTTTCACCCAGGTATCTGGATGTCTCCCTCTCTCACTTCCTTCAAGACTCTACTCAAATAGCACTTCTCAGTGGGGTCTTTCCTGACCACTCCACATAAAATAACATGCCTCCCTGAAAGAAGAAGATCTCCTTATCGCCTTTATTTTGCTTTATTTTTGTCCAGAACACTAGTCACCACCTGAAATATTTTGTGTTTACTTGGTTATTTATTTTATGTCTCCATTCCAATTCCAAATAAAAGCATGATTCATAAGGGTTAAGACTATTTGGTCACTGCCATATCTCCAGTAATTAGAATGGTGTCTGCTCCATAGTACATGCTTAATAGATTTTCATTAAATGATTCTCTAAATGGTGCCAGATTACCCTCCCAAAACGTTGTAGCAATCACTGTTGTGCAATATGTAAGAACACTGGCAATTCCTTCCCTACATTTTCACCAACACTAGACGTTATCTATTTTTTATTTAATTATTATCAAAATAAGGTGTAGATTTTATCAAATGAATCATCAAACTCTAATTTGCAACCAAAAATATATATCTAACACACGTTGATATGTTCCTATGTGAGACCCTCTACAGAATGCAAATAGAAACAATAGAATGCAGATAAAATTTCAGAGCTAATATCCTCAGTAGCTCATGCTCATGCTTTTTAGCTCTAATAATTAAAATGCAAATTAGATACATCTTCAAGGGAACCTAAGACATTAATCCCTCCATTTCAAGAAAGCGTCTTTCAGCCAGCACCATCCTTCTGTGAAATAGGCAGTCTCTCTTTCAGGTCTAAACAAAAGAAGGAGGAAAATGAGAGGATCACTCATTATAACTGCCCTCTTGGAGTCCTTTCAAGAATATGCTTCCATGACAGATAAAGAAAATTCAGAAGCTGAGGTACTCTGATAAGATTTACAAGGAGGTTTTGGCCTAGATCTACGTGAAAGATAAATATAAATGTGCAATGAAAAGAGGGATGTGGCAGAGATAAAAAACATCCTGCATGTGACATGAAGACCCAAGGAAAAGTGATTCCAGGGATGCAAAGTCAGCCTGTTGAACAGTCTCTGAGAATGACATTTTAAAAGCACATGAGGCAATTGAAAGACCTATATGGAAATTGGCTTAGAATCCAAAACTACTCAGTCCACGTGCTGCAGTTTATAAGGCACAGATTATCTTAAAATTTTCTTAGTGTTCCCAGATCATTGCCATTCCCACTGTAGAAACTACAATGATGAGCCACCCACTGAACACTTCAGAATTAATAAAAAAAAATAGCATAAACCAAAACTAACATGACATTCTGCTACTATTTTTAAGTTATTCTTTTCTGACATATTTAAGACAACTTTAAAAAGTAAAACAAATATCTTTCCAAATTGAAAGCTATAGATGTCCTATAAAAACTTAAAATAGTTGGGCTTACTTTAGAAATTAGCCAAATTCCCCATTTGGGAGATAGAATTGAAATTGGAGGTAAAGTAAAAAATAATTAATTAATTAATTAATTAATTAAATGCTGCCAGATTACAGAACACTTGGAACATTTCAATGAGGTTACCAACAGATGGCAAATGCAGGACAATGGAAGATAATGCCAAAATAATTACTTCTCAAATCAGGAGCCAAGCTAGGAATGTGTTCTCTGAGAAATCATCATTCTGCTCACCGCTCAGGAAAAAGACACACACACAAACACAAATATTAGGAGGAAAATAATCAAATCTATAGAAATAAAGGAAAAGCACTAAGGTTAAAAATATTCTAGTTGGGGCAGGGGGTGCCTGGGTGGCTCAGTCAGTTAGGTGTCTGACCTTGGATCAGGTCATGATCTCATGGTTTGTGAATCCAAGCCTGTGTCAAGCTCTATGCTATCAGCACAGAGCCTGCTCCAGATTCTCTGCCCCCCACCTTCTTTCTGTGCCTCCCCCACTCATTCTGACTCTCTCTCTCTCCCTCTCCCTCCCTCTCTCTCTCTCTCTCAAAAATAAACATTTAAAAAATATTCTGGTGTAGGGAAAAGAAAATGAAAAGCAGTATTTTAAATATGCCAATTAATAGTAAAATTAAATGAGGATAATTTAATAGCAGTAGTGCCCACCTTTTCAAAGTAGTGTGTGCAAGGCCTTATGCCATGTCCTTTTACAGGTATGTTCCTATTCAACCCACAGGAATGCTATGAACTTGATTTTATTACGCACATTTTGCAGAAGAGGAAACTGAGGAGGAATAAAGAAGTTAAATAATCTTCCTAAGGTCATACAAGTTGTAAGTGATAGAGCCAAGATTCATTACTAGGATTCTACTCTTGGACATTACATTATGTACCAGGTCAAATGTTACACGTAAACACTCAAAAGGCAGCTTAACTTTCTATTTGAAGGCAACCCATGTAAGCCTGGTTACAATATGACAATGCTGTTCTGCTCCCATAGATTTAAAGATTCACTGATTCAATCATTTGAATAGCACTAACTATATCACAAGCATCCTACTAGGCACTAGAAAGATGACAACTTAATTTAAGCTCAAGCAGTACTTAGACCTGACCAGGAAGTAAGAAAAATATGTAAACAAATCTTTATAGTGCAACACAGGAAGTGACACCCTAGGAGATATATTCAAAGTAAAGAACAATATCTTCTTCAAGACACATTAAAATAAAATTGTCTAAATCAAAGACAAAGAGAGAATTTTAAAAGCATCAAGAGAAAGCAACTTTATTTCAAACTAGGAAACCCCCATAAGGTTACTGGCAGATTTCTCAGCAGAGCCCTTGCATACTAACAGGGAAAGGGATAATATATTCTAAGTGGTGAAAGAAAAAAAATGCCAACCAAAAGTACTTTGTCCAGCAAAGTGGTCCTTCAGAAACAAAGGTGAGAAAAATACTTTCCTAAACAAACAAAAGCAGAAGGAGTCATCACCAATTCATCTGCCTTACAAGAAATGCTGAAATAAATTCTTTAAGCTGAGGTGAAAAGATGCTAACTAATAACATAAAAACATATGGGGAAAAAAAACCACTGGTAAAGCCAAGTATATAGTAATTCAGAATACTCTAATAATGTAATATGGTGGTGTATTAACCCCTTAACTCTAACATAAAAGTTGAGGGTCAAAGTGAAAACAGCTAGAGCCACAATAATTTGTTAATGGATGTACAATGCAAAGAGATATAAAGTACTGCATCAAAAACATAAACTGTGGAGGGGAATAAAAACCTAGGCTTTGTATATGTAATTTAAATTAGCTGTTTTAGTTTAAAGTAGACTGTTGTCTCTATATTTCAACTAAGCCACAGAACAAAAGCTTCCATGAAATATAGGAAGAGAAGACAAAAAAATCACAGTATACCTCTACAGGAAATCATCATTTCGCAAAGAAATAATGGAACAGAGCAACTACAAAACAACAAGAAAACAATTAACAAGATGACAAAGTCAGTCTTTAATTATCAATAATTATTTGAAGAGCAAATGGATCAAATGCTCCAATCAAAAAACATACAGTGGCTCAGAAAACCCAGAAATAAACCCATAATTATATGCTCAATTAATCTTTGACATTGTAGGAATAAATATACAATGGGCAAAAGACAATCTCTTCAACAAATGGTGCTGGGAAAATTGGACAGCCACGTGCAAAAAAATGAAACTGGGTTTCACCATACAAAAAAATAAATTCAAAATGGATTAAAGACCTAAATGAGAAAGTGAAACCATAAAAAGCCTTGAAGAGAGCACATACAATAATTTCAGCAACATTTTTCTAGATGTGTCTCCTAAGCAAGGGAAACAAAAGCAAAAATAAACTATTGGGAGCACATCGAAATTAAAAGCTTTTGCACAGCAAAGGAAATGATCAAGAAAGCAAAAGACAACCTACTACATGGGAGAAGATATTTACAAATGATATATCTGAGAAGGGATTAATATCTAAAACATATGAAGAACTTGCACAACTCAACACCGAAAAACCAATCTTAATACAAAGTGGGCAGAGGACCTGAATAGACATTTTTCCAAAGGAGACATGCAGATGACCAACAGACATATGAAAAGATGCTCAACATCACTCATTATCTCAGGAAAACGCAAATCAAAACCATAATGAGATATCACCTCACACCTATTAGGTTGGCTAAAATCAAGAAGACAAGAAACAACAAGTATTAGCGAGCACATGGAGAAAAAGGGAACCCTGGTATACCATTGATGGGAATGTATGGAGGTTCCTCAAAAAAAAAATCAAAAATACAATTATCATATGATCCAATAATTCCACTATTGGGTATTTACCCAGGCAAAGTGAAAATACTAACTCAAAAAGATACGTGCACCCTATGTTTACTATATCATTATTTACAATAGCCAAGATATGGAAACAACCTAAGTGTCCACCAATAGACAAATGGATAAATGAATATGGTATAAATATACAATGGAATATTATACAGACATTAAAAAGAATTAAATCATGTCATTTGAGACAACATAGATGGACCTAGAAGATATTAAGCTAAATGAAGTAAGTCAGACTGAGAAAGACAAATACCATATGATTCTACTCATAAATGGAATAGAAAAATGAATAAACAAAAAGCAGAATCAGAACTATAAATAGAGAAAATAACTGATGGTTGCCAAAGGGGAGGTGATTGAGGGATTGGGCAAAATGGGAGCAGGGGAAAGGGAGACACAGGCCTCCAGTTATGGAATGAGTAAGTCACAGGAATAAAAAGCAGAGCATAAGGAATACAGTCATTGATATTATAACAGCAATGTATGGGTACAGGTGGTAGCTATACTTGTGATGAGTATAGCATAATGTATAAACTTGGCACATCACTAAGTTGTATACCTGAAACTAATGTAATATTGTATGTCAACTATAAATATTATATTATATATATTATATATATAATAAAAGAAAACTATCAAGGTCATCAAAAACAAGTAAAGTCTGAGAAGCTGTCACAACCAAGAAGTGCCTAAGGAAACATGGCAATTAAATGTAACGTGGTATTCTTGATGAGATCCTGGAACAGAAAGAAGACATTAGGCAAAAACTAAGGAAATCTGAGTAAAACTTGGTCTTCAACTGGTAAGAATACATTAATGTTGGTTTACCAATTGGGCTAATATATCATATTATTTTAAGTTATTAAGAATAGAGGAAACCAGGTATGGGCTATGTGAAAACTCTACAACTTTTGTGTAAATCTAAAACTATTCTACAATTCTAAAGTTTACTAAAACTAAATGTCACAAGAACCAAAAAGAATTTGAAGAATGTAGGAAAGACAATTAAATATTTTGACCTTTATGAACTTTTTAGAACGATAAATAGCATCCCCTGAATATATACCTCCAAATATTCAGCTAACCTGAAACTTCAGGCATGGGAAAGATAAATATTGATTCTCAATATATTAGAATATTATAAGAATAAAGCAACTTTTTAGCCAATTCCAAAAGGTAGAACTTCTGAAAAAAATAAATGACTCAAGCAGTGTTGTAGGGCAAACCAATCTGACCTTCCTGAAGTGGATGAATTGGTATTATTAAAGAATAAGATTTTGTCCTTAAATGATTCTCCCTCAATTCCTGGGAAGGCACTTTCTTATTTTTCTTACCCAAACATTCAAACTGATGGGCCTGAAATGAACTACCAAGGACTGAATGGACTAAGGTCAATTTTCACAGTAATGGAACAAAATGGGATCATGGAATCTCAGAGCTGGTGAAATCACCAAGGTCAGCCCCTCATCTCTGACATGAGGAAGATCTGAGCATGGGAGATGAGGTGTCTTGTCCTATAAAATATGTGTAGCTAGTGCCTCAGTTGACTCGAGAGCCTCCAGGGCCATGCTTTCTCCAACGTGTAACGCAGTGACAGTGAATAGCGGCTGTTTGTTCCTTCTTACAGCCATTCCCTTCCCAAAACTCTCTTTGGCTCCCTCTCTCCTGACAGACAGTGCTTCTCTATCACAACACGTTATCACTAAACAGAGTTTAAAATAGTCATGTACATAGTAGCCCTTGCATCCTTTACTCAAGATAAGAGGCACTAAGAGTAAACTTATAATTCCTTCTCTGAAAGACAACATGCACGAATATAAAGTAGCTATGCCCTAAGGTGACAAGTTAATACTGGAACTGGAGTAAACAATCTTATACCATAATAAAACTCAAAAACTTCATTAAAGTAATGTTTGCTTATTAAACTGAAACCAATTAAAAGTAATCAACAAAAAGTGATCCATTTCTTCTAGTATATTAATTTAATTTGGATGAGACTAAGTTATACCTAGAATTAATCACCTCAATGGGAGATGGTTAAAATGGTTAGGTTTTCTATCCTATCAGTTTTAAAACTAAAATGGAGAAAAACACAAAAGCAGTTCAATTTAAATAAAAGTTCAGCTTTGAACTTGAAAATAATCAGATAATGAGCAGACACAGCTATTTTTCCAACTTAGATTTTAATTAGTTTTCTTTGGTCTGAGGCTGATATGCATCCAATAAACTTGCAAATTTAGCAATTATCTGTAAAAATCTTGTCCTTTAAATAACTTGAGAGTTGTCTCCTGGGACTAAAAATATAAGCAACAGATACAGAAATGTTTAAAAATGAAAATTCTGCCTCACTAAAATATACTTAGAAATGGGAAAAATGTGTGCTGAAATTAGTTACTCCAAAATTGCATCATTTGCCCATGAATTTCAAACTTATTAAACTTTCAAAACCTCAAAGGCAGAAGGAAAATGTCAGCAATTGATGGCAAGCAAGAGTAAACTTTGTATTATGTTAATGCTTCGCAAACCTCGAAAGTTGAATTTCAGAGCAGGAAGATCTCTGTAAATACCTAATTCAAATTCTGTATTTCACATTTGTTCAACATACCCCCAGAGGGGGAGCTCTTTTCCAGAAGGGACAAGGGTGGTTGAAATTAGATTTGAATGGTGCTGCCTGCTCTCTCAATGATCAACACCCTTTTCCATGAAAAGATGAAGCCTTCTCTGCTTCTGCTCTTTGAACCTGTGTGTCTGCCACTGCTTAGATCGTATGAAACCTGCATTCCCCTATCCTCATCTGTGTTTTCCCCATTCCACTTTACCCTAAAAGTCAAGACTATTTACTTTCGGATCTTTATTTCCTTATAGAGCACAAGACTTGACTGTTTGCGTTCCAGCTTAAAGAAATAGGTCTAATATACCCTACAACCTTTATTCTTTTCCTCCAAAAGCAGGGTGACAGTAAGTACAATATATTTCTCAGATCCAAGATAAGCAAAAGAGTAGCTATGAAAGTGAATGCTAATTAAAGAAGAATCATACTAAATGGAGTTCCCTTCCATGACTCAACACAGTTGATTTAATGGTTAAGAGGCAGGCACTGGAATCAGACTTGTAGACTTTAAATCCTGCTTCTCCCACTGACTAGCTATCTGATTTTAGGCACAATGTTCCTCTCACTATAACCTTATCACTTTTATAGGTAAAAAAAGAAGAAGACATTTTAAAATATATTTTTAACAATTATAAGTAAATATATAATATATAAAGTCCCTGGTGTACTTCCCACGCTCTTCTCACAATCATCTCACCATTTTTATAGATTGGAAGTTAAAAAATGTATATATTAAACATATAAATATATATACATATAATATATATACATATAATATATATACATATATATACATATAATATATATATACATAAAATATATATACATACTATATATATTATATATAAGTCCCTAGTGTGTGTCCCATGAGTACTACCTAAATACATCTGTTTGAAATATCAAATAAAAATAATTTCATGATTTTTCATCTTTCAGGGGGCATCTGTGTTTTACTAAACATGTGTCAGCCAGCCTATTATACAATCCAGAAGCTGCTTATATAAGTTCCTTAAAATGTCTAAGTTTCAGGTTTCCTCATCTGTCATTCTCGTAGGATTAATAGACACATTAAAAACCCTGCTGTATGTTGGCTGTAGAGATTTGGCAGCCTTTTCGCCCCTTTATAGCAGAAACTAGAAGCTTAGGAACTACCTTTCTCAGACTGTTTTGTCAACGGCCAAATGATTCTAGGTATAGTTTAGGTTCTACCAATTTGGGGGAGTTTTCCAAGACAGAAGATAGCCAGAAGCTTATGACTCTTCCCTCTGGCACCAATAGGCAATCATGTGAGCTTTGGCAGATATGAAGTTTTGCAATGGCCTCTGGGTATTTTGCCCTGAGTTACTTACCTTCTTCACACTACAAGTTTTCTGTGTTTTCCTAACATGGCAAAAGCAGCAACTTCCTGATCCTCTAAAAATCTATAGCAAATAGAAAGTTAATGACAGCCTTTCTTCATCTTCATTCACTCTTTGAGCTGATTTAATGATTTTATAAGCACCTAATCCCCTGTATTAAATTCCTTTCTTCTCAAAATTACACAATGGTATCTGTTTTCCTGACTGACCTGACTGATAAACATATATTCATCATAGTGCCTAGTACACAGTAGGCACTCAATAAAGGTAATTTTTAATAGTAGTAATAGTAATAGCCATAGCAGCATAGGGTAAAGGCAGTAGAGGCAGTAACCTAAATCCCCACATTGTCAACTAAAACAAGGACAGAGTACCATGCAAATAAGAGAAAGTTCTGTATTATAGAGATAATAAGAGAAATACAACAGTAATTTTTAGAACTAGGTGAAATAATTCAATTCAGCTACTTTGTAGAATAATTCAGGGATTAGGGGTGCTGACCCCACACACACAGTTGAAAATCCATATATAACTTCTGACTCCCCCAAAACTTGACTACTAATAACCTGTTGGCTGGAAGCATTCCTGATAACATCAACAGACAATAGCACACACTTTGTATGTTATATGTACTGTATACTTTATTCTTACCAAAAAGTAAGATAGAGGAAAGAAAATGTTATTAAGAAAATCATAAGAAAGAAAAAGTACATTTATAATACTGTACTGTATTGAAAAAATCTGCATATAAGTGGACCCATGCAGTTCAAACCTGTGTTGTTCAAAGGTCAACTGTATATGAATTTGCCAGTATTTTATGTCCATGTAATTTGGAGGCATGATCTCTAGACCAGAAAGCAGCAGATCTGGGTTCAAATCTCACTCAGCACCCCCCCTTTTATGTTTATTTATTTTTGAGAAAGAGAGAGAGAGACAGAGACAGAGATGAAGTACAAGTGGGGGAGGGGCAGAGCGCCACAGGGAGACACAGAATGTGAAGTGGGTTCCAGACTTGGAGCAGTCAGCACAGAACCAATCCAGGGCTTGAAATCATGAACTGCGAGAGATCATGGCCTAAGCCGAGGTCAGAATCTTAAGCAACTGAGCCACCCAGGTGCCCCTCACTCAGAGACTTTTTAACTATGACCTTGCAGAAGTCAGCTTTCTGTGCTTCAGTTTTCAGATCTGCAAACTGAAGTATTCAAGCCAAATGCTCATTGAGGACCTATTCAGTTGTTTAATGGCATGCTTTTAGAACTAAGTATGCAAAGGCCTTCAAGGGCCTTGAACACTGCCTAATGTCATTTAAATATTCTCCTGAAAGCAAATGTAGATGATTAATTTTCCTAAGAAAAAATCATTTGCATATCAAAAGGGTTTTTTTCATTTTAACATAGGCTAGTTCCTGTCCCAATTACCACAAATTTTTATTAATAAAGTAATGCTGTCTCATTTCAACCAATTTACAGTCAAGAGAAAAGAGACCTGAGAAGTATCCATTTATCCATTTGTTCCAGGGAGCAATTATGCACTGGTCTTTTCGATCATCAAAAACAAACAAACAAGTAGCTTCTAGCCAACAAAAAAAGAGAGAGATGCAAAGAGACAGACAGACACACACACAGAGAAAGACAGAAAGAGATGGAGAGAAAAAGACCGAATGTGGAAATATTTTGAAAAGTACAAAGCGCTAAATAAATGTAAAAATAGATGGCTGGCAATGACCTAACTGGAGAATTAAAAATCAATGAATTCCATTTTTTTAGGTGGCTAAGAAATTTAAATTCCCCAAGGCAGTCCAACAGATAGTGGTTACAGCATGAGCTTTGAATGTAAGAGCCAGTAATTACTAGCTGTTTGACTGTAAGCAATTTAACCTCCATGAACCTCAGCTTCTCATTAGTAAAATGAGAATAACAATATCATAGATTGTTCTGTGGATTAATTGACAAAATACATGTGTATACTTGAATAACACTTATCAAGGTATTTACTATAGAGTAAATGCTCCGTATCCGTTAGTTACTGGTAGAAATCACCCCTCCAACCTGCTGCTTTACTTCATGAATGATCCTTAGCTAACCCATTGCTGCCTTTTACAGCAACTTTATTATTCTAAACCCAGCTCTGCAAGGTTCAATTGATTTCAACCTATACCACCTTCGTCATTTGAAGATATGCTGAAGAATAAAAACCATCAGAAAGTGAATTGAACTTATTAAGTTAAAGCTAAAGTTGAATTAAAGTTGAATTAAAGGAGAAGTATGATTATTTTAGTGACTAGGAATATTCTGTTCTGTTACAACTCAATCTTTTAATCTACTTTTATTTTCTTTTTTTTTTTTTTAATTTTTTTTCAACGTTTATTTATTTTTGGGACAGAGAGAGACAGAGCATGAACGGGGGAGGAGCAGAGAGAGAGGGAGACACAGAATTGGAAACAGGCTCCAGGCTCTGAGCCATCAGCCCAGAGCCCGACGCGGGGCTCGAACTCACGGACCGCGAGATCGTGACCTGGCTGAAGTCGGATGCTTTAACCGACTGCGCCACCCAGGCGCCCCTATCTACTTTTATTTTCAATGGACTCTGACCCATTCAGTCCTAATTTCATTATAAAAATGTACTGTGACCCAGAAAAGACCAACATGTACACTGGCAGTCCCACATGAGAGTAACTGATCAGATTACCTTCAATGACAGGAAGGTCTTGCAAAATCTAAAGAGGAAAATATTCAAATACAAAAAGCCTCAGAAAAATATTTTCAATGTACTAATAAATTGGTATGTTATCAGGCAGTTATTCTGAAAACTGGTGTGGTCCATGGCCCCTCATGGGCTGCCACATTCTTTATTCAAATTCAATGGCATGATCATTAACAAATATTAGGCATAATATATGCCAGAGACTATTCTAGATGCTGAAGATACAGTGGCATATAATATAGAAGAAGCCCTTGTTCTCCTGGATTTACATTCTAGTGTCCAGAGACAGACACATAAAAATTAGTAATATATATTCTGTGCAGATGATGGTAAGTGCTTTGGAGAAAAATAAACAGTGAAGGGGAACAGAAATGCCACAGTGGAAAGAGAATTTCAATTTCAAATACTAGAGTCAGAGAAACCTTCACCAAGATGGTAACATCTGAGTAAAGATCTCAGAGAGGTGAGTTGTAAGCCATGTGCATACGTGGGGAAAGAGAACTCCAGGCAGAGGGAAGAACAAGGCAAAATGCTGGGGTGAGGAACTACAAGGAGGCCAGGGCTGCCAATCTTGTTTCTGACTGAACTCTTTTTCCTTAGATACAGTAAGGGAGTCCTGGGATATTTTGACCTTCCCAAAATGACATCCCTCCAAAAGTCAGGTAAGTCCTCAGATACAAGGTTGCAAAATTGAGCCCTGAACAGTAAAGACCTGGCAATACTCAGAATAACAGGATGCAATTTAAAAAGAAACATGTCCAAATGAATATCACACCACAGCCTTTGAAATCTGGAAAATACCACACCTATGAGTAAAGATTCAGAAATCATAATCATGCAGGGCACCTGGGTGGCTCAGTCGGTTAAAGCACCCGACTTTGGCTCAGGTCATGATCTCGCGGTTTACGAGTTCCAGCCCCATATCAGGCACGGAGCCCGGATCCTGCTTCAGATTCTGTGTCTCCTTCTCCTTCTCTGTCCCTCCCCCACTTGTGCTCTGTCTCTCTCTCAAAAATAAATAAAAACATTAAAAATTTTTTTAAGAAATAGTAATCATGCAATAATGCACATACACATTAGCAAATATTTGATAAGCATGCATTATTTCATACAATATTCTTTGTATTATTATGAAGGCTATAAATAAGCAGACTGCTTTTCTGGCATTCTTGTCTTGACAGATAACAGAAAAACATCCACATCATCATGTGGTAAAACAACTCATTCACGTGAAATCAATATTCCATACCACCCAGCAGCACCAGGAACATTCTGAAGATAATTTCCTTTGGAGTCTCACATTACATCTACAGCAATTTCCATTTACAGATAATCACCAGATAACCTCCTTCACATTATTCACAAGTACTGGATAGCACAGGTTCTGAAAATAATCTGTAAAAAGGTTATATTCTTTCCTTCCTTGTAGAAGTTTTGCATAAAGCAAAACAAGGAACAAAAAGGTATTTTTCAGGAAAAAAAAGAAAACTTCCCACTTATCCTTGGGCTGGACAATCCTTTGGGATTTTGTGGATGAAGACCTCATAGACAATTCTCTCTGGTCTTCTATTCTTCCGTTAAATAACAGTTGCATTGGTCTTCCCAAAGTCCATTCTTCCCTTGTTCTGAAGAATCACCCATTTTTCTATCCTGAGTCATTATGTTTTGATTATGACTAAAAACTCTAGTGGTGAGCAGGTGGCTGAGATTGAGACAGAGTATTCCACACCCTCACTCGCAGGGCCAACTTCATGGGCTTGTAAACTGTGCAGGTGTACAGGGCCTTGCACTTAAAAGGACATCACACTTGGCTTAATTCTCTGCAATCTCTGTTTCAAAATGTTAATAATTTCTCTCTGAATTTGTGTTTGTAAGTGAAGTCTAATGGGACAATGAAGTACCCAGAAAAAAAACACATAAAATATGCACCATTCTTTGCTGCTCCATTCAAAAATAGCATTTGCATATAGCAGGCAGGAGGCCCTTAATTATTATCAAAGACCTTTCCTTAAATATTTCTTCCATTGTTGTCATTTATATATTCTAATGTAAATGGCACCTGTTGAAAGACAGATTACAATGGGAATTGCCACTGCAATAGTGCCCCTAGAGATCTGCAGGACTCTGGCACTCTCTCAGTTTGAGTTTCTCCATATACAGTCATAGGGGTATAAGTACTTTATTTGGGAAGTGATACCAGGAAGTACTGTAAAGGAGTAGAAAATTGAGAGAGGAAATGTTAATACAGGGTGCATACATGGGCAAGTTACTGCTGTAGGCAACTGGGTATTAATCTGACTGAAGACTCTCAGAGTCTTTGTGGAACATACATAGGGATTCCCATCCCTCATGGGTTGAAAGTCACTCCAGGAACATTAACTCTCTAGCCTTTATGGCCTTCCCAGTGGTTGCCATACTACTGCAGCCAGGGAAAGCCCTTGGACAAAGAAGCACAGAAGGCTGCAGGCATAAAATGGAAAGTTGTACAGTAGTCCTAGAGTAGGCTGAGGGGATATGACTGACAGAATCTGCTACAGATCCTGATATGTGTCTGCAACATGCTACTTGAGAGTGAATATTTATCTACTGTGCATCTGCTATGTACTAGGCATTGTCCTAGTTGTAAAAGATACAAAGTTGAAATAACAGACTGAAATCTCTGTCATTATGAAACTTGTAGATGGGGGAAAATATTAACTAAAGTATTATACAAATATATGGAGCATGTTTTATGAAGTTCAGGAAGTAGTAACTATATAATGATGATTTGGTCTTGTCTAAGAGATTAAAGAAAGCTTCACAGAAAAAATGAGGTTTGCAATGAGGAACAAAAGTAAGAGTGTACTAAGAAATACTCTCAGTAACTTATAAAAAGGAAATATGGGTGGGGTGGGGAGAAGAAATAAGGAAGAAAGAAAGGAAGGAAGGAAGGAAGGAAGGAAGGAAGGAAGGAGGAAAGAAAGAAAGAAAGAAAGAAAGAAAGAAAGAAAGAAAGAAAGAA
>NW_024412377.1:53882754-53912183 GCF_014898765.1 Herpailurus yagouaroundi
GAAAGAAAGAAAGAAAGAAAGAAAGAAAGAAAGAAAGAAAGAAAGAAAGAAAGAAAGAAAGAGGAAGAAAGAGGAAGAGAGGAGAAGGAGGAAAGGCAAAAAAGCCAAGTAGGGACAGATCACTCAGACTTTAAGGGCCACATTAAAGCCTTTCATCCTTAGAATAAGAGCAATGAAAAGCCATTGAAAGATTTTAAGAAGGGGATATGTGTGTGGCAGGAAAATGATGTGTGTTTTGGAAAGACTACTACACCTATCTTGCAGAGATTATTCTAGAAAAGTGAAGAGGATGTGTGAGAAGTACCCTTGAGGCCATAAGTAGCAAAATGGAGCAAAATGGTACCCTGGACTAGACAGACAGAGTTAAAAAGTAGATGAACTGATATAAAATTGGCAAAACATGACATTAAATAAGAGAGAAGGAGTACCCATGAAGATATTTCTACTACTTCTGGCATTTGCTTATTGGATTCCCATAAAGGGAGACACTTGTCTTGTTTATTGCTATACTTCAGTAACTAATATAATGTGCCTGGACCATAGAAAGGGTGAGATATATCCTTATATGTTATATAGTTATATACCTTATATATATACTCCTATATATATCATACCTTATGTATATGTTATATAGTTATATTTTTATACATTTTGGGATAAATATCAAGGAAGGAGAAATTTAGATAATGGAAGATTATTTTACTTTGAATGTGCCTTTGAGACCTCCAAGTGGAGATGCTGAGAAAGCAGTTTGAATAGTCAGTGGCTTACTAGTCAGCTAACTCTGGGAAAGTCACATGTATTTGATAACTGAGATTGCCTGGGAAGAGAATTCAGTTTGAGAAGAGTCTCTTGAGGAACTTGATTGTCCACAAATTAAACCTAACGTACAACTGCAAATGAATTTCTCCTTTGAAAATGCATGTAAATATTTGTGTTATTTTGATATAAATAAAATGGGAAGATTGTAGCTTTGGGGGTTGCTTCTTTGCTTTGTTGTTTTGTTTTTCACATTGCTTGATTTCTCAATCTCTTACAGATAATTTTGTTTTTCTCTCAGACATAATTTCCATCCAGACACAAATACACAAGTGGATCTCACATTTTAAAAGTCTGTGATAAAGCTTAACACAGCTTGAGATATTATAAATAAAAAAGCCATTCAACAGTGTTCTCAAATGGCTCTCTTTAGCCTCTAAATTTTCCAAAATGCAGAGTTAATTACTTAGTGGGCCATAATGGCAAATAAAATTAAATGGAAAGAAGACACAGAGTTGTCAATAAAATCCCAGAAACAAAACAACTGCTTACTTGTAGATCGATACGGCAAAGAAAAAAGCCTCTTTCTAAAGGTGTTTTTTCCCCTAATGGTAACACAATACACACATCAAATGAATAGTTTATACCTGCTCTCCAGTAATACCATACACATACAGAAAAGAATTTGATCTCTGGGATCATATAATCATATGCCAAAAACAGAAAAAAGAGTACTTAAATGACATTTAAATCATTGGAAATAAAGCCAAAAATATTGGAACTTCAGGAAATTCTACTTATTTTATAACTTACTTGAGTTTAGATTCTTTGTTTAAACCCTCACACTACAGGAGAGAAAGGAAGTCTAAAAGAGGGTAGGAACTATCCCCCAGATCATGAAGAGCTAATCAACAGTAGATCTGGGATTTGGATTACAGTGTGTCTTAGACCAGGGCCTTTGTCACCAAACCACACTTTTTCATTTTCCCTCTTTGTGAGTTCCTCTATTAAAGGAGTCCCTGCTCTATCATGCACATTAACACAAGAGTCATTGTTCTGAACATGCAAGAGAAATGAAATATGAAACTCCTATTTGAATTTGACTGAGTCATCACCACCTCTGGTCACTGAGTTGGAACAGGAAGAAAAAAGAGGCTTACGGAGTTGTACCTGAGGGTGAATCTGTTCATGAGGGGAGATCAGCCTTCAGTTATTCAGAGCTGATTTGACTTCAACCGCTAGTAGGTGGCAACTTGCCCAGTTGTGAATACGATGTACCTGGTTCTTTACCCTGCTTCTGGGACTATGGACTTGGAATGAGAAGTGAGAATCAGACTTACATAATTTTAGATTTTGGAAATACTATTGGACATAAATGAAGAAAATGTTTTAAAAAAAACAAAATAAATAAAGATATACAAACTGGTCTTGCCTTCAGAAAACCAAACTTAGTAGGAAATACTTCCTATATGTGATTATGTTTTGTTTGTTACATTTTGCAAACATTTAGTCAAATGTAGAGGTGTCCCCAGATGAAAATCTCCAGCTTCTAGCTCTCCTCTGACTTACAGACTCATACAGTCTCCACAGTGACTTCTATCCCACAGAAATCTCTAAAATTCTATCATGGATTTTTATCTCTCCCATCCAAATCTGCCCTACGACATTAAATTGTGTTCAAGCCACCTGGGTGCTTAGGTCAGAAACATGACAGTCATCCTACTCCTTCACATTCTGCAGGACATTTATCAGCAAACCCTATTGTTACCACATCCAACATGTGAGTGGGATCCACACACTGGTCTCCAACTCTGCCACCACAGCATAGTCAAAACCACAATCAATCCTCTTCTGCATCACTGCACCAGCCCCCCTGCCCAATCTCCTGGCTTCTAAATTCACACCCTCACCAAGTGAATAGTTGCTGAATTGATATTAGAAAAAACATTAACCAGATCATGTCATTTCCTTGCTTAAAAAGCTTCACCAACACCCAGATGAACTACGAGAAAAAAATAAAATAAAAACAACCCAAGCCCTTTTTCATGGTCGAAGGTGAAGTCCTGCTCAACTAAGCTCTGCCTGCTTCACCTATCTTCCCCTGCCTCCACTCACCACTGTCGTCACGGCCATCCAGCTACAGGGCCAACTCAGAAGCTGGTCAGGTGCACTGGTTTTCCCACTTTAGGATTTCTGCAGGTGCTGTCCCTTTTGCTTGAATTTTCTTCTTTCTGCATATCTTTGATTGTTCCTTTGACTATTTCTGGATCCAGCATAAATGTCATCTCGAAAAGTCCTTCCAGAGTCATCCAATTTGAAGACAAACATCCCCTCTCCACACTCTTATTCTCCACCCGCCAGCCTGGCCTTTGCTTTCCTCATAGCACAGCAACAGGTAATTAGATGTTGATTGGCTTGTTTACTTGCTTATTTCTTGTTTTTCCTACAAGATTGTGAGCTCTATGAGGGCTGGGCTTTGTTTTATCCACTAATTTATACCCAGCACCTGGAACATTGTAAGTACTAAGTATATATTTGCTGAATGAATGTATGATACAATGAAATGATAAATGCTGCTCCTTGCAGAATCATGGCATGCATCTTCAAAGGTCAGCCTGGCTGATTGTTGGAAGCAATCACACAGAGGACATGACCTCTGTTTGACCCTCGAGCTAAAGCCTGGTAGTCAGAGGTTCCTCACACCCTGCCCTACCCTTGGAGTATACTTTCTGCCTACCAATCCCACAGCCAAAGTCATTTTCTTTTTTTTTTTTAATATTTCATTTTTAAGTAATCTCTGCATACAACATGGGGCTCAAACCCACAACACCAAGCCAGGTGCCCCAGCAAAGTCATTTTTAAGGACACGACCCTGAGAAAGCAATATGTTTTAGAGATCATCTGGATGGCACACACAATTGAACCCAATTAAGTCCTGTATACAAACTTTTAAATTCTGGCAGGCAGGTGCAGAGAACTTCTTACCTTGTAGCACCCAAGACAAGCCTCATATGTAAGTTCCCTTGCTTATTAAAACTGCCACCTACCAATCTGGAGGGGACTGCCGCTTTCTTTGGCCTCTCCTTGCCCTCCATGTACGAGGGCTAGATTGCAAACCAACAGTGATAATCCACTGAATTCAGAAACCAGCATGACTTAGAAAGCAAAAACCAAAACCACAATCTGGCAGTTTTTGCAGCAAAAGGATGACTTTTCTCTCTCCTTTGAAATATGCTAACCATAGAATGTTCCACTGATGTCTTCAATTTCACAATTCTTCTTAGATCTTGGCTTTTATTTTTAACCTTGTTCCCATTTTAAAATCAGTGTTTGTTTCGGTCAGCATCAATGGGTATGCCATGTTGATTTCAGAGGAGTGAAATGAAAATTTAAGACTTTTATTTCCAGAAAGCCAATTATTTTGAATGTGTTGAGAAACTGAAGGCTCAAACATTTCTAATCTTTCTCAATCAGCATTTCCCAAAACATTTTTCTAAGAAAAAAACAGTTGTTCCAAGAAGTAATGTTGTACAAAAAGACATGCATACATACCTATATGCATATATAAATACATACATATATGTATATATATGCACAAGGTGTTAATGCAGTCAATTATATATAGGAAATATTGAATTAAACAAGGTTAAATAGGCCTCATTATTGTTGATATCAGAGCCTTTTCTAATATGTGGGTATGATTATGAATTTCTAAAGTAGGATAAAGTACTTTGAATTTCCAATTTTATTTGGCTATGAAGTCTTTATCATCTGTTATCATTTTGTAGAACTTTGTTCTACATGATAGAGTATAGAAAATAATTTTCTAAAAAATTATCAAATTCTAATTCAAGAATTTTTAAATTGTAGAATCATCTAACTAAGTCTCTTGACCAGATGTCACAAACTCAAATGCATACCACATATCCCAGATAAAATAAATGGTTCTAAGGGGGCACCTGAGTGGCTCAGTTGGTTAAGTGTCTGACTTCGGCTCAGGTCATGATCACAAAGTTTGTGAGTTCAAGCCCCGTGTCAGGCTCTGTGCTGACAGCTCAGAGCCTGTAGCCTGCTTTGGATTCTGTGCCTCATTCTCTCTCTGCTGTGCTGAGTCTGTCTCTAAAAAATAAACAAATGTAAAAAAATTTTTTTTCTAAATAGATGGTTCTGTTGGGCTAGCTGGGGACTATGCCACTCTGGAAAGCATATATACAACATAAAGGAGAAAACAATGATTCAGCCTCAGCTGTAATGTAGAACCAATGTTCCAGATTATTTTACTTTCCAAAAGAAGCCAGAAACTTGGAATTTGTATTAAAGCTCCCCATTTTTAGATATTTGTAACTAATTTGCAGTTTCAGACACTGCACAGACCAAATAAAAATACCTGTAGGCCAGATTCATTACATAATTCATTCATTCAAAGTTTGCAGTTTTGGCACAAAAACAGACACATAGACCAATGGAATAGAATAGAAACCCCAGAACTAGACCCACAAACGTATGGCCAACTCATCTTTGACAAAGCAGGAAAGAACATCCAATGGAAAAAAGACAGTCTCTTTAACAAATGGTGCTGGGAAAACTGGACAGCAACATGCAGAAGGTTGAAACTAGACCACTTTCTCCCACCATTCACAAAAATAAACTCAACATGGATAAAGGACCTGAATGTGAGACAGGAAACCATCAAAACCTTAGAGGAGAAAGCAGGAAAAGACCTCTCTGACCTCAGCCGTAGCAATCTCTTACTCGACACATCCCCAAAGGCAAGGGAATTAAAAGCAAAAGTGAATTACTGGGACCTTATGAAGATCAAAAGCTTCTGCACAGCAAAGGAAACAACCAACAAAACTAAAAGGCAACCAACGGAATGGGAAAAGATATTTGCAAATGACATATCGGACAAAGGGCTAGTATCCAAAATCTATAAAGAGCTCACCAAACTCCACACCCGAAAAGCAAATAACCCAGTGAAGAAATGGGCAGAAAACATGAATAGACACTTCTCTCAAGAAGACATCCGGATGGCCAACAGGCACATGAAAAGATGTTCAGCGTCGCTCCTTATCAGGGAAATACAAATCAAAACCACACTCAGGTATCACCTCACGCCAGTCAGAGTGGCCAAAATGAACAAATCAGGAGACTCTAGATGCTGGAGAGGATGTGGAGAAACGGGAACCCTCTTGCACTGTTGGTGGGAATGCAAATTGGTGCAGCCGCTCTGGAAAGCAGTGTGGAGGTTCCTCAGAAAATTAAAAAGAGACCTACCCTATGACCCAGCAATAGCACTGCTAGGAATTTATCCAAGGGACACAGGAGTACTGATGCATAGGGGCACTTGTACCCCAATGTTCATAGCAGCACTCTCAACAATAGCCAAATTATGGAAAGAGCCTAAATGTCCATCAACTGATGAATGCATAAAGAAATTGTGGTTTATATACACTATGGAATACTACGTGGCAATGAGAAAAAATGAAATATGGCCTTTTGTAGCAACGTGGATGGAACTGGAGAGTGTGATGCTAAGTGAAATAAGCCATACAGAGAAAGACAGATACCATATGGTTTCACTCTTATGTGGATCCTGAGAAACTTAACAGGAACCCATGGGGGAGGGGAAGGAAAAAAAAAAGAGGTTAGAGTGGGAGAGAGCCAAAGCATAAGAGACTGTTGAGAACTGAGAGCAAACTGAGGGTTGATGGGGGGTGGGAGGGAGGAGAGGGTGGGTGATGGGTATTGAGGAGGGCACCTTTTGGGATGAGCACTGGGTGTTGTATGGAAACCAATTTGACAATAAATTTCATATATAAATAAAAAAAAAAGTTTGCAATTTGATTTAAACTGCTTTGTATAGATATTTTTCTGTTCTGTTTTTCAAAATTATGTACTTAGGTTCTTGTCCTAATATTGTTACATTTGTGACTATCTTTGATTTACTTTTCCTTATGGTCCTCCGTGAATCTTCTATTTTGGCCAGTCTTTTAACTAGAAGGCACAAATTAACATCAGAATAGTCAAAATTTTCTTTGCATATAACAAGAAAGGGCCAGATAATGGGACTAGTGTAGATAATGCCCTCCAAGATAAGTTTTATTTCCTTGAAGTGATTCATTTACTGCCATACATTGTATAATGTCCTATTCTACTGAAATAGAAATATCTAAAATAAGTCACTAAAGACCATTTCACTTGGAAATATTAGAATTTTTCAAAGGGAAATTTGTGTAGGTCCTGGAAATAGTGATTTTAATATCATTAGGACCTAGGCATTTATTGTCTATAAAACAGGGGGGAAAAAAGGAGAATAGCAAGAGCATGAGTGTTGGAGTCAAGCCCTGTGTTCCAATCCCAACCCCTCTCTTACTGGCTGGCTGACCTTCACTAAGGCATTCTCTCAAAGTCTTCACATCTCAGTGTCCTAAGTTAAAATGGAGAAGATAATAGTACCTCCTTCAACAAGTTGCTCATGATTCCATTTTTATCACATGCTCAGAATAATACTATTATAGCCATTGAAAAGAGATTTATGGGTACCATGTTGTAAGGCTGGGATGTGTGCCTACTAAAGGGCAACAGGAAGAGATTTCTTTGTGATGATGGAACATTTCTGTGTCTTGCATGTGATGATGGTTGCATGAATAGATGCATGTGGAAAAATTTCATAGATGATATACACCAAAAGAGAAATAAATGTAAAATTGATAGACTCTGAATATAGTCTGAATTCAAGTTAATGTCTTGCTAAAGTCAGTTTCCCAGTTTCGACAATTGTCTATGGTTATATGTTGAGAAAGTTGCATGATGAGTACACAGAAACTCTCTATGCTATTTTAAAACTTCTAATGAGTCTTAAACTATCTCAAAATAAAAAGTCTAAAGGAAAAACAGAAAGAAAAAAAAAGCTTGCTGAGAGGATTATATATGATAATGGAGCAAAGAACTTAGCATAATATCTGGCACATTATAAATGTTGTCTAAACAGTAGGTATCATTGTTTTATTATTACTAAGTCTAGGAACTAAAGCTTAAAATTATGAAAATGAATGTGTATCACTGATAAATGAGATGAAATTTATCAGGTATCAGAGGAGGCGACTCAAATTGAATTTTGAATATGAAGAGCAAGAGAAGGGCAAAAGATAAAGAGATAATGTCATTAAGAAGTCATCAGCTTCAAACTCATTGTCATTGCCCACCTACCATCACATCAGTCACTTGACATTATACCCAGAAATCATTAACATATTACTGAAATATTTGTTTTGCTTTAAAGGGTTGCATAATTTACTATAAATGCCACCCTAAACTTTTCCATCTCTATGCACTTTGATACTAATGATGCTTTGAATACTTATAGCTTACTAATAGCTGTAATACATTATAAATAGTTTATTACCTAATTACATATTTTAATTCATAGCAGTGCTTGGGCAGTAGGCAAAATAAATTGTGATAAATCTTCATAGACAAGTTAAACTGAATTTCTGATGAAATTCAGAAATGTTCCCTCCTCTTAAAGTAAATTCAGAAAATAGACTTATTAGAAGATATATGTATATGAATCTTTCCAGATTCAGAGCCGTTTGTATTGTAAAATACTAAGTTTGATGTTCTACCTTTAGTTAATAATTATGAAAAACATGTTCTAATCATGAACCAATTGACACATGTCTAAAATATTCTACAACCATACAAATATTCTGATAAGGGAATAAGAAAACATATGATTTGGGGTGAGAAAACATGAGTTCTGTCATTGATATATTTATTTGCTGGATTTTATTGAGCTGATAATATGTACCAATCATTCTTCTTGGTACTAGGCATACAGCAGAAAGTAAAGCAAAGTCTTTACCCTTACAGGGCTTACATTCTACTAAGGAAGACAGATAAACAAATGGACACAGAGTAGAGCATTCCTTGTTATAAAGAAAAATGATGTAGATCCATGATAAAAATGTGAGGGGTGATAGAGAGAGACGGGACCACATTACAAAATGGTCAGGGAAGGCCTCTTCAAGGAGAAAGCATTTGAACAGATGAGTGAAAATGAGGAAGTAAGCCACTTGAAGATTTAACACAAGAATATTCTCAGAAGAAGAGAGCAGCAAACACAAATGTCCTAAAGAGCCACAGACCTGGCAGGTCTCAGGAACAGGAGGAAGCCATTGTGAATAGACTGGATTAGCCATGTAGGCTAATGATGAAGTAGGCAGGATAGCAAGAAATAGGTACATGGTAAGGGACATGGGTGTTACTGAGTATTCTGAGAAGCTTCTAAAAAGTTTGTGTAAGTGTACGTGTCATCATCTGACTTAGGTGTTTAAGAGTTCCATGTAACTGCTAGATAGGGAACTAATAATCAGTGGGGCAGGATAACATGGAGGCCTAGCCTAGTAATTGTCTTCCAAGGGAGAGGTGATGGTACCCCTTTCCAGCATGGTAAACAAGTTCCTTAGCCTATCTGGCCCCAGTTTCCTCATCTACAGACTGACCTGTAAGTGAGCTGTTCTTACAAGTAACTTAAATACTATATTGAAAGTTAGACAAACTTGGAGGGCTGACCACAGAGTCTGTATCTGAAATCAACATTGGGTTCCAGTTCTACCCTAGGCAAAACTGAAGAGATATCTTTCATAGAATTTATTTCATAAACATTGTATACATTTTATAAAAGACCCAAAAAGTATAAAGAACATGAAAAATTTACAGCAATTCCAGTATGTCAAAAGGATGACCCCTCATAGATGCTATGTTTTTACCATGCAAATATCATTTTGGAAACCTGCTTTCTTACACAGGAGAAATATCCTTCTTTATAGCCTTCTTTAATATCCTTCAAATCATTAAATATCCTTCAAAGACAGAAACTTTTGATTTATTCATAAAACTCCCTGCCATTGCACATTTTGCCTATTTCCAGGTTTACATAATTATAAATAATGCTGTGATAAACATGCTAGTATGTAAATCTTTACATGAATAGCTGGTTGTTTCCCTAGTGTAAAATACAAAAAAAATATATTTTAAAAGTAAAATATCTGGGGGCACCTGAGTGGCTCAGTTGGTTAAGCGTCCAACTCTTGATTTCAGCTCAGGTCATGATCTCATGGTTCATGGGACTGAGCCCCACTTTGGGCTCTGCACAGACAGCACAGAGCCTGCCTGGGATTTTCTCTCTCCACCCAATCCCCACTTGCATGCTCTCTCTCTCTCTCTCGCTCTCTCTCTCTCTCTCTCTCTCTCAAAATAAATAAGAGAAAATAAAAAATAAAGTCAAATTTCTGAACCAATGCAAAATTGTATATAAAAATTTAATACATTTAACATACATTGTCATATCTCCCTCCACAAACTTAACAGTCAACAGTGCTCGGCAAAATATTTTGGAGCCTTCTAGGGCTTTTTTGAGACCTCCCCAGCCCTCTCTATCACTACTTTCATAAGGTTTCTTGTGTCCAATGCAGTTTCTATCTGTCTGTTCCTCTTAGGAGAGTCCTTGTTTCAGCCTTCTCTTCTTCATCATCCAGATCTAAACCCACAGAGTGGCTCTACATACTCAAAGGTATGTTGTAGCATATACTGTTGATTATCTACATAACTGCCTTTCTCACCCTTCTCCCTGACCAACAGTGATACGCTTCTGTTTAGGTATCAGATGGCCAACAATGTACTTGAGGAAAGTAGGCTTCTCTTCTAAGCCTGGGGGAGAGGAATGAATATTTATTTTTCTAATCCATTGCTAAGGAATTAAAATCATTATTTTTTTTCTAATTCCCCTGTCTTTGCCACTAAACAGGCATGTGAACCATGCCTAGTGAATAAAACATTAGAGGAAATATGCTAGGGGCCTCTGGAATAGCAATCTACCCTTCACAGATAAAAGGAAAGAGGTAGTTCTCTTGGCTGTTCTAGCCACTGCCCTGCCTCCTGCTTTTGAGCAGAAATGTGATACATGGACATTTAGCAGCCATTGTATAGCCATTGTGTAGCTATTAGTAAATTTTAGATGGTAAGCAAACAGGTCAAGAAAGGTAAAGCAAAAGATAGAAAGTGCCTGGCTTCAACTTATGGAAAGAGCCCAAATGTCCAGTGACTGATGAATGATAAAGAAGACAGATAGATATAGATTAGGTATAGATATAGATATAGGTATAGATATAGATATAGATGACATAGACATAGACATAGATATAGATATATATTTCAAAAAGAATGAAATGTTGCCATCTGCAACAACATGGATGAAGCTAGAGTGTATTATGCTAAGTGAAATAAGTCAGAGAAAGACAACTACCAAATGATTTCACTCATGTGGAATGAACGTAGGGGAAGGGAAGGAAATATAAAATAAGATAAAAACAGAGAGGGAGGCACACCATAAGAGACTCTTAAAAACAGAGAACAAACTGAGGGTTACTAGAGGGGAGGTGGGTAGGGTGATGAGCTAAGTGGGTGATGGGCATTAAGGGCGCTCATGAAGAGCACTGGGTGTCTTATGTAAGTGATGAATCACTACTGTAACCATTACTACACTGTATGTTAAATAACTTGAATTTAAATAAAATTTTGGAAGAAAAAAAAAAGAAAGTGCTTGGATTCTTGACATTACTCAGACACTGAACAAATCTTGAAGGGCATCTGTGTTTACTAATTAGCATTTATTGAAATTAGGCTCCTACCCTCCCACAGAAACAAGACAAGGGCCCTATCTTTTTTGATGGCTGCATTTGCAAGGGGTGGCTCCCAGGTCCTTATGAAAGACACTTTTGGGTTGTAAAACCAGGAGAAGTCTGAGAGAAGATTTATATCTCAATGGAGCAAAGAAAGAATTTATAGTTGCAAATTTTCTAAAGTAAATACTCTAAGAAAAGGGATCTTAGGGGCCCATAGTCAGGAAAAAACCTGTTTGATATTTCATCAAGCTGAGGGGAACACTGAAGGCATCTTGATGGATGAACATGCTGTTTCTCCTTCTGAGGTCTCCTAATCACTTCTCATTTTGAAAACCTGTGCTAAGGAATTAAGTGAGCCTCTCATGATCTTTCAGCAAATTCCCTTTTGCCCACATTGGCTAGAATCAGTTTTTGTTGTTTGCAACCGAAGTCCCTCTGATGAATCAAGAATTTCATCCCTTACATTTATTTCTTTGTTTTAAACATTAGGATATGAAAATTACATTTTCCATTGAGAGTAAAGTAGACCAGATATGGTAAGAAGACAACCAGCGATCTGGATTCTAGTTTTAGTCTGGTCCCCATATGTCTGAGGTCTGAGGCTCGTTTTTCTCAATCTGACAAATGAGATGATTTGAGCAGATGGTCTCTGAACTCCCTTTGAAATCTGATATTCCAAAACTAATAATTTTGACAAATGCATTTTTAATGGGAAATAAAAAGATCCCTTCTTTAGCCCAAATTTTCATTAGCTAGAAAGAATAACTATGCCAAAGGTGTCCACAGTTAAGCAGAAGCAAAATCACAGGCAGAATTTTAAACAGCAAGTTTTGATTAGAGGAGTTCAAAGCATGGAAGATGTGCTATTCAAAGAAGATTTTTAGCATAGACCTGCACAAATTGCCAATATAAAATGGTCGGCAGGTACAAAGTAAAAGAGAAGACATATACTGAGTAGACAAAGAGTTATCCTGGACACAGGGAATAATTCAGAACAGTAACTTCAGAAAGGAGCAACACGACAGACTGAGTGCTATAGAATAAGTTCATTTTTCAGCAATCTAAGAGCAGCAATCCAGAGCAACGAAATAAAACCAGCAAGTCTCCCCACATGGGGCAGCTAAAGCTGTAGTCACCACAAAAGGAGGATAAATGGAATGTGTCACAGGGGATTAGGTGTTTAAGGGAGTAAAAAGTTCTTATAACAGCTGCTACTTGCGATGGATCTCAAGAATGTTTTTAAACGAGTAGATAAGGTATTGAAATCCTTGCATTTGCAATCCTTTGAGGAAAGAAGCAGAGTAAGAGACAGGAGCTGAAACTGTTGCTAGAAAACCTTGAACTTAATTTTAAATACAACTTTTTTTTTAATCTGAAACGTAATCCACACTCATCTTGGAAAAATTGCAAAACAAAGATACACAAAAGAAAATTAAGAAAACACATATTTCCATTATTTATCTAGACACAACTCTGCTTCTTGATTTTCCTTGGAATAATAACTCAGATATTCCAATAGAGGAATTTATCCTTACATCACTAGCCACATACCTGGAGACAGTATGTTCAAACTGGAGGGCTGGGGAAAGGTGAGCTGTTACCTTTTCGGTCTCTCCACCTCTAACCATAAATAAAATTATGCAGATATTACTTACAGAGCTTACGAATGTCAATGGCTTAAACATAGCTTGCCCAAGCTACTAGGTTAGGCTACAGGGAAACTACAAAGCTCTATTAGTAAACTAGTACTAGTTTAGTAAAACTAGCTTTCCTATCAGCCTGGCATCACTTCTTGGACAAAAGCTGTAGCAAGGTTTGCCATACACTAAGGTTCCCCTAAAAAAGGAATTATCAAGACACAGTTCTCTGTGTTAATCCTTTCGGTTCTACTCTATGCCAGCACTATTCAGTCATAGTCCTGGGGAGTTATGGATATTTAACTACACTGTCTATTGTCAGCACCTTCTACCTCTAAGTCCTATCACTCAGGTAAGTAAAAATGTTGTAGCACATAGCTCCACCTATCCTCTGGTTATCTGCATAGTACTTGAAGAGCATTTGAAAACCTTTCTGTGGCAGTGTTAGGCTCCTGGATGCAGTATAGGTCAAATTTCCATCCTGGGAAATAGGGCAAGAGAATACACTGAATGGCACGAAAGGCTCCATCAAAGGGACTCATGGGGATTTCCATGGGGTGTTACGGTATTAGTCAAAAAAGCATTAGGCCTTTCATTTAAAGGCAGCTGCTATTCCTTGAGATAGTGGCAGAGCCAAACACACATATTTTAAAAGCACTACCAACCAATCCAATACTTAAACATGTAAATTCTTCCTAGGGGGTGGATGGTTCAAGCTGCACAGCTAACACCAACTCATTTTTTGCATTTCTTCAAACAAAGAGAACAAAAGAAACAAAATTTGTTACCCTTGATTATTCAAACCCTGACTAGATACATATATATAGTATCTATAATATACATATACATATATATAGTGTCTATATATAGTATCTAAAATCACTTCAAAAGAACATTTGACAATGATCAGGTCTTGACCTCCCAAACTAAGCACCTAAGGAAGCACTACAAAGTGTGTTTATTGGCTGTTAAGGAGTATTCTATCCTTTAAAGGGATGACAAGATATTAGAACTTATTTACTCTTACTGGATGTCCAAGAGATCTGTGCTGGAACTCAATGTGGGAAAACATGACATTCAGAAAGACGGTGTGAGGTGGCTTTTCTTCAGATTCTTAGGAAAGGATTCTGTCTCTTAGTTCTCAATCCATCTTAAAAAGTTAGGAAAGAACCCTGAGGTATAGTATGGAAATAATAACTTTGAGGACTTTTCCAGAAATTTCCAGAAACCAAAATATCTTTCTCAAAATTTTAATGGAGGAGAAAGTTCTCCCCAAATCCCTTGGGTTAACCTCCATATGCCAGTCTTCTGTGATTTTGTATAGATGGTTAAAGTCTGAAAGAGATTAAAAAAAAAAAAAGTCAATGTGAACAACTAATGCCTGTTAACTGGTGATTAAGTTGTGTTACCAATACTCTCGTGCATTTTACCTCTGTGATGTGATAAAGGATATAATTAGATTCATCCAAATAGACCTACATTTCTCAGCTGAAAATATAATCTGACAGAACACTTATAAGAAAAATATTGGATTATTTTTCATAATGTTATCTCTATTTTAAAGAAATGAAAGGACTACCATGAAGTAGATAAATTATGCTAAGAATTGAGTGTAATCTCCTTGCCATAGACTGAATAAACTGGACACACCTGTCTCTTGAGGTTCCTATCCTACAACCATGCATTCAAAACTTCAACTCTTCTGACTTTACACTCACTTTCCTCTACGTGAAATGTGCTTCCTTCACCCAGATTTCACAAGGTTACTCCTTCTTACAGAGTTACTTTCTTATTTCAGCTCAGATGTTAAACTTTTCAGAATGATGTTTTTAACTGAACAATCTAAACTAACCCCATACCCTAGGTAACTCTCTCTGTTTTTCACATTTCTTATTCCTATCTGAAAATCTAGCTTATTTGTGTATTGTCTTTTTATCCCTAGAAGAATATACATTCTATGGAGACAGGAAACTTATATATCATGTTTATTGTTAGATTCTTATTTTCTATAAGAATGTCTAGAGTATTTGTTAAGAAATGAGTGAATTAAGAGTACAGGGGTTTTCCAAGGAAGAAAAATTAAAGATTTTGTTTCTTCAGTACTGGTTATGTGCCTAATACAGTACTTGACATATCATGAACACTTTGTTAGAATAGGATACAAAATACAATTTAACCAAATGCTGATCAATATACAGGTGATGCTTGAACAACACTGGAGTTAGAGCTGCCAATGCCCCCCTCTCCTCTATAGTTGAAAATCTGCATGTAAGTTTTGACACCCCAAAACTTAACTAATAGCCTATTGTTGACTGGAAGCTTTAGCAGTAACATAAACAATCAATTAACACATAGTTTGCATGCTATCTGTATTACATACTGTATTCTTATAATAAAGTAAGCTTAAAAAAGAAAATATTAAGAAATCATGAGGAGGATAAAATACATTTATTGTACTGTGCTGTATTTATATTAAAAAAATCCACATGTAAGTGGATCCCTGTTGTTTAAGGGTCAAATGTAATTAGAAAATGGTTAAAACAACCCCAGTGTCTTACTGTGTTATTGCTTGCTATCCCCATGGGTGAATAAAATTAAAGGCATGTGTAGTACATTTTTACACATTTCAGTGGGGGCTGTATACCGTCGTTGACAACTGGCTCCCAGCACTTTATTAGTGCTACACTGAGATATGCTGTAACACTTCTGTACTCATCTGTCTCTAATCAAATGCAACCAAGTCTATACCTTATCTGCCTCATGCCTCACTCAGCCAAAGTTTCCATGTCTTGTTGGAATCCATCAGAGAAGATGTTCTATACTTCAGCATGGTTGTCAACTTCTCTTTATCATTAAGCTATTAATCTTATCTGGGGATGTGACCCTTGGTCATTTCTGCAATAGCTATGACCCTCTTTCCATATTAGCTCTAATAATAAATTTGGAAGTCCCATCAAGCCTAGGAATGAGCTGTGCAAATAAATATTATTCCAGAGTTAATGGTTATCTTTTCAAACAATAATCTTGTCCTCCAACCTGCTAGGGAGCTCCCCTGAAAGATAATTAAAACATTGATAAAGAATTGAAACCTAATATGTCTCCTCCCCAAACTCGGCCCACTCTCACTACCCTTGAATTAAAGCAAGTCCATCCAAGCAAAAAGTAAACTGAATTTTAAAAGATTCCAACACCTTCTCATCTGAGGTCCCACCAGGTTACTGCTAGCTTGTTTGGAATCTGGCTGCTTCATTATTGCTTTCAGCAGAATTAGTATCAACTGCCTATTAATTGTCAATGTCAATGTCTTTAAAATCCCTTGACCAGATCTCTAATGAAAAGACATTAGATGATAAGGCAAGTGATTTCTCTACTTTCTTTTTGGTGTCTGACATCATTAATGTGATTAATGAGGTGACCAGGGAACCCAAATCACTCGTCACCATTAGATTGCTAGTACAATAGCCAAAACTCAAGGGTGGGGAAGGAATGGGAACAAAAGTCTTCTCTTATCTCTGTTGTGTACTCTATCAAGGAGACAAATGACCTACCTACAGGTGTGTACCTGTTTGGAATAGTAAATATTTGATAATAGTAAAGGCTGAGAAAACCACAAATACATATTTATTTGCTTTCGAATTATTTGTAATAACTAACAAAGACTTTTTACTGGTAAAGCTTAAAAATACATTCTAGATAATCAAATAATGATTATAAAATATAAAACCAATAGCCATATCAGTGCCTTTTAAAAGGAGTAAAAGGAAGGTACACTCACCAACGGAAGTGATTGGCTCATGTTAGTAAAAAATCCAACAGTAGTTCTTGCTTCAGGCACAGCCAGATGTATCGTGCCCCTCCTGTCCCTTTTGTTCTTTCTTTGTCTCCCATTGTGCATCTGTCCCTCCTTTTCTCTGCTCTCATCTACTTTGTTGTTTTCAAAATCCTAGGGAAAGATAGATGAAGAGTCAGTGACGATTGAAAGAGAGAACTTCTTTTCTCTCATTGTAGTAACTTCCCAAAGTTGATACAATGCAGCTTGGGTCACTTGCTTAGTCTTAGAGGATGAGAATATAATATATATTGATGTGTTCACATAAGTCCAGTCCTGGAGAAGGGGGAAGTAGTTCACTCCAATATGAAACATACTCCTAAGAGCAGGAAACTGCAATACCTTTTCACCAAAAAGAAAAATCAAACCTGAGCATCCAAATAATGAAATATCTACCAAGTAGTGTTTTTTAAAAAGAAATGGGGTTTGTGTTTAGTCATGCAAACTTTTTTCTGCAAAGTTATGAACTGATGGGCATTCTCATGCGTGGCTGGTAGGAGTATAAACTTTAAAATTTTCCTGGAGGGCAATTTGGAAACATTTTAAATATGAACGTATACTTTGATCATGCAACTACCACTCTAGGAATTTGTATCAAAGAAATAATAGTAAATCTTCACAAAAGTGTAACAAAAGTGATGTTTATCTCAAAGTATGTAGGACATCAAAGAATTGGCAGCAATCCAAATGTCCAAAAGGTAGGGGAGGAAATTAAAAACAGCATGGAAAGTAATATTTTTACATTTATCTACTTACTTGTCTGTTATTTATTTAGTTAGTTACATAATCTGAACAGATATACACCCAGAGGCTCAAAGTGTTTGTCTCTGGGTGGTTGAAATGTGGGTGATTTTTCCTGCTTTCTTCTTGCTAATCTCTATTTACTAATTTGTCCCCAGTGAGTATAAACTTGCATTAATTGTGTAATGTTTGTATTCTGAGATAGGACAGCTTGAACACAGACTCCTTAATTTGCTCCAAACATCCTTTCTAAGTAATACTGTATTTGGATGGGAGGCATGGAATGCAGGACATAGAACACCTCTAATGTGTCTTTAGGGACCAAGAATCAATTAGAAACCATTCTCTTTTGTGTCTGTCCTAAGCTAAGGGGCTAGACCCAGGGGCTAGGTCTTACCTATGTTTGGGGTCTCTGGTGATGATTCAGGTTTCTTGGTAGTGAGGGAAATTAGCAAGCAGGTGCCCGTGCTCCTCTTCCAGAAAGACTATGCCTGCTTACTTGTTGCACGTGGGCCTAGTGATGTGGAAAGCCTAGAAAGAATTACATAGGAGAGAAAAATGCCCCCATTCCCTGAAAAGGGGGGAGGGCTGACAGTATAGCCCAATTTCACATGATATTTTAAAATTAATTCCAGATACAATAATCATTTAAATGCAAAATATAAAATAGTTAAAACATTATAAGAAACTTTAGAAGAATATTTGTATAACCTTGCATTATACAAGTCTCTTAAATAAGATAGAAGACCTAAAGGCACTACCTATGTAATATTTCATTACATAAAAATTACAGATTTTTCATGCCAGTCATATCATAAACAGAGTTAAAAGTGAAGGGAGAGACTGAGAGAAATATTTTCAACGCTTGCCATATTAAGGGTTAATATTCTTTATATTAAAAAAAATCTCTAGAAATAATTAGGAAAAAGAAAAGTAACTAAAGGGACAATGGACAAAGAGGGAATCCTAATGGTTAATAAACATACAAGAATTCTCTTAACCTCTTGGGGCTTAGGGGAATGTAAGTTAAAACAACAATGAGATGCCATTTTTTCACTCATCTCATAAAGAAATAATAATACAGTGACAATACAGTGCTGATGAGGAAACAGGGATATATAATCTTTATGTAGTAATTAGTAATATGTAATAACCGCTTTTGGGAATTAATCAGGCAAAAGCTGTTAAAATTGTAAACACCACCTTTGACCCACTAATCTCAATTTGGGAACCTATACTATAGACATAAAAATCTTTGTGTTATATGAGCAAAATGTCTATTGCAGCAATATTTTATTATGGCAAAATAAGAAAAAATAAAGGGCCACCAACAGGGGAAATGGTTGGATAAATCACAACACTTCTACTCTATGCAGGAATCCACTTCTATCCAGAAGAATAGGCTAAACCAGTGGCTCTTAAAGTCTGGCCCTTGGCCCAGTAGTCTCAGCATCACCTAGGAACTTGTTAGAAATGCATATTTGACCCCACTCCAGACCTATGGGAATGTCTGAGGATGGGGCCTGGTAATGTGTCCTAACAAGTCATCCAGTTCTGATGCGTGATTCTGATATGTGGTTACATCTGTATCGACTGTCTTGACAGATCTATTCATATTGTTACATGAAAAATTAAATTTCAGAGTAATATATTTAATGTGATGCATTTTTATAGAAACAAACATTAATAAAACACACATTTTTGACATGTACTCATACTTCCATACAAGAAAGCAGAACTTGTAGAATGATACACCTGCTGCCATTAACATTGATTAACGAGGGAAAAGAGTAGGGGGGAAAAATAACCTCTGTCTCCATTCATCTCTTTCATTTTTCACTGGTAACAGTGAGCATATATAACTTTCCTAATTTCAAAAAAAACATTTAAATAATAAATTAAAGAAAAAACAATCAATGAACCTAGATTTTTACCTGACCTATATCAAACAGACCCATGCTAATTGGACATCAATTTTGGTAAAAAGATTTTCCTTTCACCAAGCCTTAATTGGCCTTCAGACTTAGCTCATGATGGTCTTGACATAACCTTTCATTAAGCAAACTCTTTAAATAGGTAGATGGGTCAGAGCAAAGATTCTTGGATTTTGCTTGAAGGGGCTAAAAAGCACAATTCCTCTGGATTATTTTCTCCAAACTATCTTCATTAAAGTTAAAGTTAAAACCCATCCATTGGACCCTCTGAAAAGATTATAGTCACTGAAAGCAAATTATGTAGATGCCAACATACATAGTAAAACTTCAAGCAGTTTATTAAATGCGAATTTTGTCCACGGTACTTTATCCCAATCCTTTCCAATGTGCTTTAAATTATAAATTGTAAATGTGTAAAAACAATGTTTCCTATTTAAAACTTTAAAATCATTCATTGAAGTAACATTTTTAAGGTCAAATAAGTCAGATGTTGAATTATTGTTTTTTTTGGCTAAGATTTCCTTTCAAGGACAAAATATTCCAATAATATCACCTGAAACTGATCCTATCTATATCCAAAGTTTGTTAGAAAATACATTTACTTGAAAAGTTCTAGCAAGTCAATAGGTACACGACTGTGTGATTCAAAAGTTATAGCCTAGGAAGTCACAGAAGCTATTAACAAAATAATAATGACTTCTCTGTAAATTTAACTTGTGATGTTGACTTCTTCCTTTTAATTACTTAGCTCTTGAATATAGTCAATAGTCTGATGAGCTCTGATTATGGAGAACTCAGCTAAAAATATTTTGAATTAATAATCAAATGCAATGTGACATTTAGGTTTCAAAAACTCTAGTCACCCCCGCTATCAACCCATTCTTTTTCCATGGCACAACTTTAGGGTTATAACTGAAGTGAATCTCTAGTGATTAATGCCCAGGTGATTTGAATTTTACATATTGCAAGAAAATTAAGAGGAACATTTACTTGCCCTTAAAAAAAATCTATAATCCACAAAACAGAACTTAGATTTAAATGTCCTCAGGCCTGAAAAAATACTTCCATAGCCTTTTATGTCATGGTGGTCTAAATGATTTCCAAGACAATGTCATAAAAAGAAGCTTTTTGTCACTAACTTAGAAGAGATTAGACTTAAATAATTCAATTAAGTTAACAAAGTCCACTGTAATACTTTAGAAATGAATCTCTTTTAATCTTCCAATTTTATTGGTTTCATTACTGTTGTAAAGAATTTCTAACCCATGATTATATCTGTGCCTTTCCATACAGCCACTCAAGAGTCCTGAGGAAAAAAACCAACTAATTTTATTATATGCTTTGGTTCTCAGCAGACACCAACAAATAGAGAAAATCCTTTCTGCCTTAGCTCTAAAATGTTTGCTCTGCATTAACACATCTCACTAGTGTAAGTAAGTATATTTTTCTTCCTTCAAGCAAATATTTGAGAACCTACTATGTGCCAGTTCTTGCCAAGCATTTCAAGTGCATAAGGAAAATCAAGACAAGTATTTGACATAAATAGCTTAAATTACAGTGAAAGTCTTTCTCTAAAATAGTTTCTTAAATACTTTTTGTTAACTCAGTAATTACTTAATCAGATGTTTGACTTAACACCCATGCTATTTCCTACCCTATTAGTAACTGATTAATTCCTTTTACTATTTGCTTTAAGTGTTTCACTGCCCTCCACAGTGTTCCTTGGGATCCTTCCCTTCATTGAGGCTAGTTGGTCACTGACAGCTGACCAAGGAATAGATCCTATATAACTTCCAAAATTATTTTACTTTACTTCTATATTGTAACACCATTTCTTTTATCAAAAAGTGTTCTGAAATGCTGGAACCAAGGAGAATATTCTTATTTAAATATTAGGAATTTGTGTCTGCATAACTTAAAATACAATACCTTCCCCTGAAAGGATTTATAAGCTGTGATGATAGAGTTTATCATTTTTATTTGTGGTGTTAATAGAATTTAGATTTAGATATCATTTTCATGGTCTGCATTAACAAGAAAAAAAAGCAGACAGCTGAATAGATTTGGAAACTGTCCACGTTCAAGGCAATGAGCAGATTAAGTGTGAAGAGAAAAATAATATGGTTTTAGGAAAAAGTCTTTCTAGTTGAAACTCTCATCCATGGCCGTGGGATTATTTTTTCTCTCACTAAATCTTAGTCTGTTCTGTAGTCTTAAAAGACTACTTAGTAGAGGAAAAAATCCAATGTTGAAGAATGCATGTTACTGAAATCCCCACCAGTTGTTAATATCCCTCCAGGACATGGCCAGATTTTGCATATAGTCAAGATTCTTTGGTCATCTATTGATTTTCAGATTACTATAGTTGTCTGAGAATGCCTTTTAATTTAGAGTCCTCTCTACCAAATTCCTCCTGTTAACCAGAGGAACCACAGACCATTGAGGCTGAAAAAGTTCAAGTTCACCATCATCAGATATTTGTTTCCCCATGCTTCCAGATGTTTACCCAGAAAATTCTTCTACACGTTTGCAACAACAAACTTCTTAAAATTTTGATGTCATCCAGTAGAAATTTTCCTGGAAAAATTCTTTACCTAAAAGGTACTTTAAACTACACAGAATTCTTAGAAAGGAGATTTATAGAACCCACACTGGGGTTTCCGATTAGAACTATAACAAAGAAAATATGAACCACCATCTCCAACTACCGGTTAGGAAAGATGTTAGAGTTAAAATGCCTGGGTTTGATTCCAGCTGTGTAGTCTTGCACATATTACTTACTCCTTCTAATCTCTCTAAGCCTCAGATTCTCCACATATAAAATGAGGATAAAAGTAACACCCATCTCAAAGGGTTTAGTGAAGATTAAAATAAGGTGCTCAGTACAATGCCCAGCACATAGTTCCCTTTCTATCAATTCATGATTCAACAAATATGTATGTGCTACTCTTTGGTCATTTTCAATACTTTAGTCTACCATTTTTCTTAATAGAATCTAAAGGATTTACCAGCTTTAATGGTAATGCACAGTTCCAAAAGTCAGATTAGTATTTATCTATCTTCTGTAGTATTTTTTTTAATTTCTATTTTCTTATTCATAAGTAACATCTTAAATCTCTATTTTCCTCTTCCTTCTTTCTTGGTTATTTTGGTTTTTTTGTTTTTCTAACTTTCTAACTTTTGCTTTTCTAACTTCTAGCTTCTTCATTTTAACCTTGTCTTATAGGCATTAGGACTCTAGTTATAGCAGCTTTTACTAAAACCTCTAGGCTTAGGTACGATGTGCCTCATTTCATTGCTTTGTAAAAAGTTGCAATGTTTGTTACCTTCTCTTTGATTTAAGAATAATCGGGAAATGGGTTTCTAAATTTCTATGCTGTCAAGATTCTTTTTGTTCATCTTTCAATTTTTGGATTACAGTAGTTATTTGAGAATACCTTTTAATTTAGTCATCTCTACCAGAAAAAAAACAAGAGATTTTGTCTTAACAGTTAAAAATTCATAAACATCTAAGGAAATTTTTGAATTACCAATTCTTGTAGAACTTTAAGAATTCCAAGAAAAAATTTCATAAGCTCAATGGCCTCAATGTTGAGAAGCATGGAGCAATAAGAAAAATCAAATAAATCCATATTTGAATATCTAGGTATCCAATCTATGTTGCTTTATTTTGAATTTTAAATGTTTAGTAGAAATCAGATGGGTAGAATTTAAAGTATTCCCACTTGCTTTTATACTTTTTTCCTCTCAGTTTTAATAATAAATCTTTATAATTGAAGTCAATCCAGGGACTTTTCTGGAAGTAAAATTAATCAAAACCCAAGCATCAAAGCAGAGTGTTCAGTGTAAAATGGGACCAGAAGACTGGTTGCAAGTAGGATGCAGATGATAAAAGTAAAGCCTATGTTGAAAAAAAACAGTAAGTGCACCATCTGAACAATATGCATGAGACATCAGGATAAGAAAACCATATCATTGTGGTACTTCTGCCTCAAGGAGAAAAGGAACCCCAGGAACAAGTAGCTTAACTTCCAAGATACTAGCCAATGACTCCAGGTGTAGGGGACTCTGCGTTAGTTCTCAAAGTTTATAACCTAATCCTCAGTCCCAGAATAACAGAACATTTTACCATGGACCCAGAGTTCTCTCTAGTTTTATTTAGGGTTATAAAAAGAAAAGACTACTTCCACAACTGTAAGCAAAGTGGTTCTCACTAAACCTTAGTTTCCTCATCTGCTAACTAGGTACTGGGTGGCAAGGGGCCTGATTACATAATCTATAGGGTCATTTTTAGCTCTAACATTTTAAAATTCTATAGGCTGGTTAATATATGTCTAGCCTAAGCATTAAAAACATATAATGAAATCTCAGTTGCAAATAGCCAGTTTATGATAGACCGAACTAAAATAGTTTTCATCAAATACACAACACCCTGAAGTATTACTTGATAAGACTAGTTTTGAAATAATCCTGTCATTGATGATAAATTAGGTGTTTAGATATGAAGACTAATCATGTCAAAAGTTATTTTGTGATACTGAAATTTTATTTACAGAAAGAGAATAAGAAGTAAACTTTTGAGTCTTTAAAATAAGCCAAGAATAGGGGCTAAATGTTTTCCATGTGCCAAATAACTGGGAATCATGAAAATAAAAACCATGGACTATCACTCTTTAACAGATGCTGTTGGTTCCCAGCCCACATCCCCTGGGTCTCGTTACTTCAGTTTGGTCCTGCACAAATATCAACCACCAGTATTTGCACCTCTTGGCCCAAGAGTCTCTGATGCCTTGAAAGGCTGCCATGCCTATATCCAGCAGGCCTAAGGGACAGGGAACTAATGCCTGTACCCCAGAGAGCAGCCTAAACCAATTACTGAATGGAATTGCTATATAAATGCACAGCTTGCTCACCCTGCAGGCAAAATATGTGTTTTACACCATTTTTCAGAATTTCCCGAGGTGTTAAGATCTGGCCACCAGTAGCAGTGGCTGCCTTGATGGTGCTTCCTATGCTGGCTACCTCACTCTCTCCATGTCTCTTCCCTACTTCCCTACTCATGTTTATTTGCACTTGAGTCTTTGTCTTAGGATCTGTTTCTGAGATTATCCAAACTAAGACTACCAGAAACACATTGATCTCACTGTGCAAGTAAATCTCTATATAAGGTATGATTTTGTCCTCCACCACTCATGTTCTTTGCCCAAAATTAGGGGGTAGGGAGGGAAGATGGCCGCGTAGGAGGACGCTGGGCTCACCGCACGTCCTGCTGATCACTTAGATTGCACCTACACCTGCCTAAATAACCCAGAAAACCACCAGAGGATAAGCAGAACGGAGTCGCCGGAGCCAAGCGCAGACGAGAGGCCCACGGAAGAGGGTAGGAAGGGCGGCGAGGCTGTGCGCGCGCGCTCCACGGACTGGCGGGAGGGAGCCAGGGCGGGGGGGCGGCTCGCCGGCCAAGCAGAGCCCCCGAGTCTGCCTTGCAAAAAGCAGAGGAGCCTGACGGACTGTGTTCCGACAGCAAGCACAACTTAGCGGCTGGGAGGTCATAAGTTAACAGCTCTGCTCAGAAAGCGGGAAGGCTGGAGGACAAAGGGAAGGAGAGCTGCTGAGCCCCCGGACGACAGAGCTCAGTTTGGTGGGGAACAAAGGCGCTCGCCAGCGCCATCTCCCCCGCCCATCCCCCAGCCAAAATCCCAAAGAGAACCAGTTCCTGCCAGGGAACTTGCTCGCTCCACGCAAACACCCAACTCTGCGCTTCTGCAGAGCCAAACCTCCGGCAGCGGATCTGACTCCCTCCTGCTGCCACAGGGCCCCTCCTGAAGTGGATCACCTAAGGAGAAGCAAGCTAAGCCTGCCCCTGTGCACCTTGCCTACCCACCCCAGCTAAGACGCCAGATCCCCAGCATCACAAGCCTGGCAGTGTGCAAGTAGCCCAGACAGGCCACCGCACCCCACAGTGAATCCCGCCCCTAGGAGAGGGGAAGAGAAGGCACGCACCAGTCTGACTGTGGCCCCAGCGGTGGGCTGGGGGCAGACATCAGGTCTGACTGCGGCTCCGCCCACCAACTCCAGTTATACACCACAGCACAGGGGAAGTGCCCTGCAGGTCCTCACCCCGCCAGGGACTATCCAAAATGACCAAGCGGAAGAATTCCCCTCAGAAGAATCTCCAGGAAATAACAACAGCTAATGAGTTGATCAAAAAGGATTTAAATAATATAACAGAAAGTGAATTTAGAATAATAGTCATAAAATTAATCGCTGGGCTTGAAAACAGTATAGCTGACAGCAGAGAATCTCTTGCTACAGAGATCAAGGGACTAAGGAACAGTCACAAGGAGCTGAAAAATGCTTTAAACGAAATGCATAACAAAATGGAAACCACCACGGCTCGGATTGAAGAGGCAGAGGAGAGAATAGGAGAACTAGAAGATAAAGTTATGGAAAAAGAGGAAGCTGAGAAAAAGAGAGATAAAAAATCCAGGAGTATGAGGGGAAAATTAGAGAACTAAGTGATACACTAAAAAGAAATAATATACGCATAATTGGTATCCCAGAGGAGGAAGAGAGAGGGAAAGGTGCTGAAGGGGTACTTGAAGAAATAATAGCTGAGAACTTCCCTGAAGTGGGGAAGGAAAAAGGCATTGAAATCCAAGAGGCACAGAGAACTCCCTTCAGACGTAACTTGAATCGATCTTCTGCACGACATATCATAGTGAAACTGGCAAAATATAAGGATAAAGAGAAAATTCTGAAAGCAGCAAGGGGTAAACGTGCCCTCACATATAAAGGGAGACCTATAAGACTCGTGACTGATCTCTCTTTTGAAACTTGGCAGGCCAGAAAGAATTGGCACGAGATTTTCAGTGTGCTAGACAGAAAAAATATGCAGCCGAGAATCCTTTATCCAGCAAGTCTGTCATTTAGAATAGAAGGAGACATAAAGGTCTTCCCAAACAAACAAAAACTGAAGGAATTTGTCACCACTAAACCAGCCCTACAAGAGATCCTAAGGGGGACCCTGTGAGACAAAGTACCAGAGACATCACTACAAGCATAAAACATACAGACATCACAATGACTCTAAACCCACATCTTTCTATAATCACACTGAATGTAAATGGATTAAATGCGCCAACCAAAAGACATAGGGTATCAGAAAGGATAAAAAAACAAGACCCATCTTTGTGCTGTCTACAAGAGACTCATTTTAGACCTGAGGACACCTTTAGATTGAGAGTGAGGGGATGGAGAACTATTTATCATGCTACTGGAAGCCAAAAGAAAGCTGGAGTAGCCATACTTATATCAGACAAACTAGACTTTAAATTAAAGGCTGTAACAAGAGATGAAGAAGGACATTATATAATAGTGACAGGCTCTATCCATCAGGAAGAGCTAACAATTATAAATGTCTATGCACCGAATACCGGAGCGCCCAAATATATAAAACAATTACTCATAAACACAAGCAACCTTATTGATAAGAATGTGGTCATTGCAAGGGACTTTCACACCCCACTTACAGAAATGGATACATCATCTAGACACACGGTCAATAAAGAAACAAGGGCCCTGAATGAGACATTGGATCAGATGGACTTGACAGATATATTTAGAACTCTGCATCCCAAAGCAACAGAATATACTTTCTTCTCGAGTGCACATGGAACATTCTCCAAGATAGATCATATACTGGGTCACAAAACAGCCCTTCATAAGTTTACAAGAATTGAAATCATACCATGCATACTTTCAGACCAAAATGCTATGAAACTTGAAATCAACCACAGAAAAAAGTCTGGAAAACCTCCCAAAGCGTGGAGGTTAAAGAACACCCTACTAACGAATGAGTGGGTCAACCAGGCAATTCGAGAAGAAATTAAAAAATATATGGAAACAAACGAAAATGAAAATACAACAATCCAAACGCTTTGGGACGCAGCGAAGGCAGTCCTGAGAGGAAAATACATTGCAATCCAGGCCTATCTCAAGAAACAAGAAAAATCCCAAATACAAAATCTAACAGCACACCTAAAGGAACTAGAAGCAGAACAGCAAAGGCAGCCTAAACCCAGCAGAAGAAGAGAAATAATAAAGATCAGAGCAGAAATAAACAATATAGAATCTAAAAAAACTGTAGAGCAGATCAACGAAACCAAGAGTTGGTTTTTTGAAAAAATAAACAAAATTGACAAACCTCTAGCCAGGCTTCTCAAAAAGAAACGGGAGATGACCCAAATAGATAAAATCATGAATGAAAATGGAATGATTACGACCAATCCCTCAGAGATACAAACAATTATCAGGGAATACTATGAAAAATTATATGGCAACAAATTGGACAACCTGGAAGAAATGGACAAATTCCTGAACACCCACACTCTTCCAAAACTCAATCAGGAGGAAATAGACAGCTTGAACAGACCCATCACCAGCAAAGAAATTGAATCGGTTATCAAAACTCTCCCAACAAATAAGAGTCCAGGACCAGATGGCTTCCCAGGGGAGTTCTACCAGACGTTTAAAGCAGAGATAATACCTATCCTTCTCAAGCTATTCCAAGAAATAGAAAGGGAAGGAAAACTTCCAGACTCATTCTATGAAGCCAGTATTACTTTGATTCCTAAACCAGACAGAGACCCAGTAAAAAAAGAGAACTACAGGCCAATATCCCTGATGAATATGGATGCAAACATTCTCAATAAAATACTAGCAAATCGAATTCAACGGCATATAAAAAGAATCATTCACCATGATCAAGTGGGATTCATTCCTGGGATGCAGGGCTGGTTCAACATTCGCAAATCAATCAACGTGATACATCACATTAACAACAAAAAAGAGAAGAACCATATGATCCTGTCAATCGATGCAGAAAAGGCCTTTGACAAAATCCAGCACCCTTTCTTAATAAAAACCCTTGAGAAAGTCGGGATAGAAGGAACATACTTAAAGATCATAAAAGCCATTTATGAAAAGCCCACAGCTAACATCATCCTCAACGGGGAAAAACTGAGAGCTTTTTCCCTGAGATCAGGAACACGACAGGGATGCCCACTCTCACCGCTCTTGTTTAACATAGTGCTGGAAGTTCTAGCATCAGCAATCAGACAACAAAAGGAAATCAAAGGCATCAAAATTGGCAAAGATGAAGTCAAGCTTTCGCTTTTTGCAGATGACATGATATTATACATGGAAAATCCGATAGACTCCACCAAACGTCTGCTAGAACTGATACATGAATTCAGCAAAGTTGCAGGATACAAAATCAATGTACAGAAATCAGTTGCATTCTTATACACTAACAATGAAGCAACAGAAAGACAAATAAAGAAACTGATCCCATTCACAATTGCACCAAGAAGCATAAAATACCTAGGAATAAATCTAACCAAAGAGGTAAAGGATCTGTATGCTGAAAACTATGGAAAGCTTATGAAGGTAATTGAAGAAGATTTAAAGAAATGGAAAGACATTCCCTGCTCATGGATTGGAAGAATAAATATTGTCAAAATGTCAATACTACCCAAAGCTATCTACACAGTCAATGCAATCCCGATCAAAATTGCACCAGCATTCTTCTCGAAACTAGAACAAGCAATCCTCAAATTCATATGGAACCACAAAAGGCCCCGAATAGCCAAAGTAATTTTGAAGAAGAAGACCAAAGCAGGAGGCATCACAATCCCAGACTTTAGCCTCTACTACAATGCTGTCATCATCAAGACAGCATGGTATTGGCACAAAAACAGACACATAGACCAATGGAATAGAATAGAAACCCCAGAACTAGACCCACAAACGTATGGCCAACTCATCTTTGACAAAGCAGGAA
>NW_024412377.1:53912193-53915632 GCF_014898765.1 Herpailurus yagouaroundi
TAGAGGAGAAAGCAGGAAAAGACCTCTCTGACCTCAGCCGTAGCAATCTCTTACTCGACACATCCCCAAAGGCAAGGGAATTAAAAGCAAAAGGGAATTACTGGGACCTTATGAAGATAAAAAGCTTCTGCACAGCAAAGGAAACAACCAACAAAACTAAAAGGCAACCAACGGAATGGGAAAAGATATTTGCAAATGACATATCGGACAAAGGGCTAGTATCCAAAATCTATAAAGAGCTCACCAAACTCCACACCCGAAAAGCAAATAACCCAGTGAAGAAATGGGCAGAAAACATGAATAGACACTTCTCTCAAGAAGACATCCGGATGGCCAACAGGCACATGAAAAGATGTTCAGCGTCGCTCCTTATCAGGGAAATACAAATCAAAACCACACTCAGGTATCACCTCACGCCAGTCAGAGTGGCCAAAATGAACAAATCAGGAGACTATAGATGCTGGCGAGGATGTGGAGAAACGGGAACCCTCTTGCACTGTTGGTGGGAATGCAAATTGGTGCAGCCGCTCTGGAAAGCAGTGTGGAGGTTCCTCAGAAAATTAAAAAGAGACCTACCCTATGACCCAGCAATAGCACTGCTAGCAATTTATCCAAGGGACACAGGAGTGCTGATGCATAGGGGCACTTGTACCCCAATGTTCATAGCAGCACTCTCAACAATAGCCAAATTATGGAAAGAGCCTAAATGCCCATCAACTGATGAATGGATAAAGAAATTGTGGTTTATATACACTATGGAATACTACGTGGCAATGAGAAAAAATGAAATATGGCCTTTTGTAGCAACGTGGACGGAACTGGAGAGTGTGATGCTAAGTGAAATAAGCCATACAGAGAAAGACAGATACCATATGGTTTCACTCTTATGTGGATCCTGAGAAACTTAACAGGAACCCATGGGGGAGGGGAAGGAAAAAAAAAAGAGGTTAGAGTGGGAGAGAGCCAAAGCATAAGAGACTGTTGAGAACTGAGAGCAAACTGAGGGTTGATGGGGGGTGGGAGGGAGGAGAGGGTGGGTGATGGGTATTGAGGAGGGCACCTTTTGGGATGAGCACTGGGTGTTGTATGGAAACCAATTTGACAATGAATTTCATATAAAATAAAAATAAATAAATAAATTTATATTGACTACATATTATGAAATTATCTAAAAAAAAAAAAACAAAATTAGGGGGTGGGGAGTGGGGGAAAACTTTGCAGGAATCTTGCATGTGCAGTGAAAAAAAGTAATAAACACTCACAAAAGAAAAATAAATGTGGAGGTGAAATTTAACATCTAACCTAGAAACAAAAATCATTAACAGAAACTTTTTCACAAATGAAGGTATTATAAGCTGAAGGGGTGGAGGGAAAAGGGATTATCCCTTTAGTTACCATTTCCCTGCTCTTAGGAGAATTTTGAAGATAAAGACTTAGACAAGCATATTTTATCAGGGTTGGTGTGAGTTAAGGGTACATTCTGGTGAACTCTGATTCTGAGTCTAAAAGCAAAATCCTGGCATAGACATATCATGGATATAACCTTAACATAATGCTGTTATGTTAAGGAGCTCTGTATGTTATCTGTACACATATAGTGAGAACCAAGATGGATCAGGCAGGCTTTAAAGACCTTTAGAGACTAATAAAGAAGAAGTTAACCTTTTATAATTAGCTCAAGACTCTAGGAAGGAAGGTAAAAAGAAACTTCAATGTTTCTTCTACATCATCCAGCTCAGCTCACCAAGTTAGGAAAAAAGTTCACTTGTTCAAAAACTCCACATGCACTGTCCTTCTGGAGCTTGGCAATAGCAATTGAAAGGAGAGTAGACATGCTCCAAAGAAAGAAAGAAAGTTCCATCATCCCAACTTTGTTTTCAGTATAAAGACCACACACAAGGCAAACTTTAAATTTTACCTTCAGAATGACTAAAGAATCAATTACTGTTGTAATATCTTGGCTCTCATGTGCAAAAGTCAAAACTCTATCTTCCCAAATGTGTATTTTCATATCTCTGAATCACTCATGAACACACTATGGGTTACAGGCATGCTGCTTTTATCTGGCTTGATTATTATGGAGCCACTAATATTAATAGGCCTGACCCTAGGTTAAAATCATTCTGATGGGGATAACAGAAATTAAACGTTTGACTAATTGTAGACTTCTTATGTCACCTCTGCTTATAACAAATTGAGTTTTGGGGCATCTGGGTGGCTCAGCTGGTTAATCGACCAACTCTCGACTTAGGCCCAGGTCATGATCTCACAGTTCATGAGTTTGAGTCCCACATCGGGCTCCGTGCTGATGGTGTGGAGCCTGCTTGTGACTCTCTCTCTCTGTCTCTCTGCCCCTTCAGCATTCTGTCTCTCTGTCTCTCTCTCTCTCAAAATAAATAAATAAGCTTTTAAAAAATGAATTCAGTCTTTTTTGCAAATCCTTTTTCCCTTCCTTTTTTTCTGATCTCTTTCAAAGGGAATTTTCTTGGTAAGCCCAGTCCCCAAGATTTTATCATTCTAAATTTGGAGAATAGATAAAGTAATTCTGAATGGAGGAATGGGTATGCTTCAAAAACCACATGGTCTGGGGCTTCATAAGACAGAAAGTAAAGGGAGAGAATCAAAAAGAATCAGGGACTAGTATCATATATGAAAATTTGATAAATTGAGATAATAAAGGCTATTTTATAGTGTTGTTGAATTACAGAGCTGTGATTCAAATATAAGACATTCAGATACTTGTCTGTAAGTATAAAATTATACTAACGTATCAGTATAGTATAGTATAGTATAGTATAGTATAGTATAGTATAGTATAGTATAGGAAGTATTGTCTGCAATACTAAACTAAGCGGCCTCTCCTACTCTCCTACCCTTTTCTATCCTGAAGCTATTTACAAAGATGTAAATGGGTCCCCACAGCACTAGCTGGACAGTTTTCAAATAATCTATTAGAAAATCAAACCACCAAACAGGCATTAAGCTATCATCTTCCCATCAACTATAATATCCTTCTGTCTCTATAAGACAGATGTTTAGATGTGTATATTCTATCCGGGAAAAAGTGGGAATTTTATTTCAGCTTTCTGTGCATCATTAGGTTGCTGGAAATCATGGAAACCTAAATTACACATGTAAGTTATTTCATGCATTGAGACCTCTTGTAGGAAGAAAGCAGCAATCAAATCAGTCAGCTCAAATCATCCTCGACATTAGCAAGGTGGCTGTAGGATCATTTTAAGAAATGACTTCCTGTTCCTATTAGCAGACTGATTATACTCGATATTCTGTTCCAGAAACATATCACCATACCAGTCTCCCAAAATGTGTAGTAAAAGAATATAATTTCTTGGCCAGTGTTTACATTCAAGTCAAAGTTCTTAAAAAGAAAGAAGAAAGAAAGAAAGAAAGAAAGAAAGAAAGAAAGAAAGAAAGAAAG